>NC_092873.1:296466862-296766862 GCF_028372415.1 Notamacropus eugenii | reverse complement strand
ACTTTTTCGGAAGTTACATTTTTGTTAACACTCGAGGCCCCATGTTTATCAAAGCAGGTGTTTGTGAACCCACTGTGTGGTTGGAGGAATGCCATGTTGTCTCTATGGTATTACTCAGAGCAGAAACTCCTGGATCTAGTCTTTTCCAGTCAGTTAACAAGCATTTATTAAGCACTTACTGTGTGCCAGACATTGAGCTAGGCCTTTCCATTCTTATCTTACTCAATATTAAACCTGAGATCATTTTCTGACCAACATTTCCATCCCACACCCACGCTCAAATAGCATGAGTGCAGTAAGGAGGCTATGGCTGCCATCACCATTTTGTTAGTGTCCAGCATACACAGAGCCATATGATAAATGCTACATGGGAAGTATAAAGAAGAAGGATCTTTGTCCACAAAAAGCCCATAGCATCATGAGAGATGACAGAAATAAACAGAATGCCCCAAACGTGGGCAAACATGCCACATGGAACTATATACTTGAGCACAGGGGGAAGGAGACACTGTGGGACTGTGGAGGAAAGTGATGAATTTGGTACCAATAGGAACTGACTTTGAATTCCAGCTGTTCCATTTACTATCTGTATGCCCGTGATCTTAGCCTCTCTGGGCCTCAGTTTCTCATCTGTAAAGTGAAGAGGCCAGACTAGATGAACTTTTAAGTATTCTTCTAGCTCTAATTCTATCCTTTTAGGAACTCAAGTCAATCTATCTTGGCAGAGTTGGAATGTGAGGATGAATTTTGAAGAAAAGATATGGATTAGCAGGGGAGGGAAAGGAATGCATCACAGAATCATAGGTTTAGAGCTGGCAGGAACCTTAGAGGTCATTGAGTTTAATCCCTTCACTCATTAAATAGATGAAGAAACTGAGGTATAGACAGATTAAGTGACTTGGGGGACCTGTAGGTTAGAATAATATACAAACAAGGGATGGCAAGTAGGTTTGTCTGGCTTAAGGTGGGGAAGAGCCTAAACCTGGGTGAAGAGGAAGATGAGGGTGGTTGGGTTTTGTGAGATGGGGTGACTCTGTGAATAGAAAGAAGAGAAAGCTAATGTTGACTCTAAAGCAACACATAAGTCATTTAGATAGGATGTGAGAGCTTGAAAGCTACAAAGCAAAGATGCTATCAAAATGATGCTTTGGGAACATGCTACCTGTTGGGATGAATGAAAAGGACTTAGAACAGAGGCTAAGAGCAAAACAACCAGAAGGTAGTTTCAGGCATGCTGGTGTGGGCTTAGACTTCCATTTAGGTAAAAGCTGTTAGTAATGGAAAGAAAGAGGAAGATTTAAGGGATATGGTGAACTGGCTTCAAAGTGAAAGACAGAGACCAATACTGAAAGTTCTCCCCAAATGTGCCTAGTAGATAGAATGCTACACTTGGAATCAGAGAAATCTGGGCTCAGATTCCTTAATATGTCCTATTCCTTAATATGTGTGTGACCTTAGACAAGTTATTTTACCTCTTTGGGATTCAGTTTCTCTACCATTAAAAAGACAAGGCTGGACTAGCTGGTCTCTAAAACCCTTTCCAGATCTTAACTTCTTGCTTATGAACTGGGTTCACATACCACCAATGATCCTCACTGTGTGGCAATAGGCAAGTTACTTCACTTCTCCAACTCTCCATTTTGCCATGGATAAAATAATGAGACTCATAGCACCTGCCTCCTAGAGGGCTCAAAGAAGAGAATGAATGCAAGGTCTTATGTGAACCTGAAAGTGTGCTATGAATTGAACGATTAGGATTATTACTTCCTCTGAACTACCAGAGAATTTTATTTCCACCTCTCATTGAATTTATACGGTGATGGGTGTTAAAATGTACTCCTGTTTTATCCCCCTCAACTAGACTGTATGTTCCTTCATTGCGGAGAACATATTTTATTCATCTTTGCAACCTCTCCAAACTATTCTGAACGCAGCAAGTGCTCAGTAAATATCTGCTGAATTGAAGTCGGAAGCTTCAATTGAGTCGAATTGAAGAATGGAATACTGGAAAATTGGGGAGGGGGTGGAAGACAGGAAAAACAATAATAACACCTTACCTGTCTACAGAGCCTTAGGTTTATAAAGCCTTTTACATACATTACCTCAACTGATTCTCACAGCAATCCCATGAGGTAGACAACACTGTCATCTTCAACATCTTTTTACAGAAGAAGAAACAATCTCAGCCGAAATCACGAAGCCATCTGGGTCAGTGTCTTACCCAATAGGACACCAACCAGTAAATGGTGAAGCTGATACTCAAATTCACTCTAAGTTCAAAGCTCTATTTATATTACGTTAACCTTGATGAACGTTTTTAAAAAAATTCAATTTCAAGTAGCAATACAACAGTAATTACAGCAGCTCACATTTATGCAATGCTGCCTAAAGTACATTATCTTTGATCCTCGTAACAGCCCTGCCAGGTAGGTGCTATTACTATTATTCTCATTTTACCGATGAGGAAACTGAAACTCAGAAAGGTTTAATGATTTGGCCAGAGTCACAAAGCTATTTTCTGATTATGGGTTCAAATGCAGGTCTCCATCCCACCATATGTAGCACTCTAATGGGAGTACGTGTGTGAGTGTGTGTGTGTGTGTGTGTGTGTGTGAGAGACAGAGAGAGACAGAGAGACAGAGAGAGAGAGACAGAGACAGAGAGAGAGAGAGAGAGAGAGAGAGAGAGAGAGAGAGAGAGAGAGAGAGAGAGAGAGAGAGAGAGAGTTACAGGTGAAGAGGTACAGGGAATAAAATCATTGGGCCTCTGGGTTCTCAGATGCCTTTGTGAAATGTAGGTGACAGGGAAAGGTAAGAATGTTCTAAAGGCAACTGGAGATTAACCACAACTGTCCAATTTTTCTCAGGACATTGCTAGGTATTATGAAGGTCATAGAAATATATTTCCTCTACTGCTTCTTCTCTAGTCCTTGACTTAAAGAGACCAAACAAGGGTCTCTCTCCTCTGGCTTCTCCACTACCAGAGTCTAGGACATTATTTGCACAGACCCATCATAAACACTCCAAAATCTTACCATTCTGGGCAGTTTTTACCAGTGGAGGTGAGACATCAATGCTAAGTAAACAAAGGCAAATTTGTAAACTTTAAATGGTGTATCCAAATCCCTGCTGTCTCTTGTCTTTCCTCCTACTCGTCTGAAGTTTCCTTTTCAGTATCTTTTGCTGAATAAACATTTTCCTTTGACCTGTTAGGTATGAGTGTCTCCCAAAGGCTGTCTTAGGCCTTCTTCTCATCCTTATACTTTCCTCTGGCCAACTTCAACAGGCTGTAGGAGTTTAATGATCACATCTATACAAACAATTCCCAAATCTCTATACCAGCTGAACTTCGACCCTGCATAATCAACTTTGGAAGATATCACCAACTGGATGTGGCATCACCAACTCAAGATGTCCAAAATAAGCATTCATAATGTTCCCCCAAAAAAGTCCTCCCCTAGATTTCTGAACTTCTACTGAACATTCCACCATCTTTGTAGGCCCCCAGATTTATGGCCTTGGATTCATGCTTCATTCTTCTTCCTTCTCCCCACCCCTATTCCATCACTTGCCAAGTCTTGTTGACTGGCCTCCATAATATCTTTGGCATCAGTTGCCTTCTCACGACTCCTGGGATTGAACCTTGGCTGATGCCTATACTTGATGAATAGGAAGAAGAGGAAGATTCAGCATAGGATACTGAGAAGGAAAGGTCAGATAGGCAGGAGAACTAAGAGAGAGAAGTGATTCCAATGCATATAAAAATTTATAAATTTGCTACTTTATATCCTCAAGTGTAGGTCAGGCCCTCATCATCGCTGGCTTGAACTTTTCAAGTCAAGTCAATCAAATCAAAAAGTATTTCTTAACCACCTACTATGTGTCAGGCACCATGTTAAGTCCTGAAGTTACAAAGAAAGGTAAAAGACAGTCCCTTCCCTCAGGAAGTTCACAGTCTAAGGGGGAAGACATCCTGCAAACAACTTGTTACATACAAGACACATACCAGTGTAAACTGGAGGTAACCAACTGAGAGGAGATACTAGCATAAAGGATAGACTTCCTGCAAAAGGTAGGGTTTTAGCTGGGACTTTCAGAAAGCCAAGGAAGGTAGCAGGTATGAAGAGAGAAAATTTTTGGCATTGGGCACAGTCAATGAAAACACATAGGGCAGTTAGGTGGCAAAGTGAATAGAGTGCTGGGACTGGAGTCAGAAGACAAACTGCTCCAAGTATCCTTGCCAAGTAAATCCCAAATGGGATCAAGAAGAGTCAGATACAACTGAAACGACTGAACAAATAACAAATGAAAACAACAAAAGATTTGGCAGATGGGGCGTCTTGTTTAAGGAATAGAAATGAGGTCAGTCTTACTGGATCATAGAGTGTGTGAAATGGAGTAAGGTGTAAGAGGATTGGAAAAGGAGGAGGGGGCAGGTTTTGAAGGGCGTTGAATGACAAGAGGATTTTATAGATGATCCTGGAAGTGACTGAAGTTTACTGAATATGAGAAATGATATGGTTACATGTGTACGTTAGGAAGATCACTTAGATAACTGAGTGGACAATGGACTGGAGTGGGGGAAAGACATGATCCAGGGACACCAACCAGTAGTTAGCTAATAGCAATAGTCCATGAATCAGGTGTTAAGGGCCTGTACACAGGTAGATGAGAGGAAAGAAGGGGGCATAGATGAAAGATGGTATGAAGTGAGAATTGACAGAGGTTGGCAGTGCATTGGATACAGTGAGGGAGGGCAAGATTGAGGATAACGCCTAGTCTGGGAGCCTATGTGACTGGGATGATGATGGTACCCTCCATAGTAACAGTTTCTCAATGAGTCTTCCTGCTTCTAGTCTCCCCTCCTTTAATCCACCCTCCACAAGGCTACCTAAGGTCATTATGTCACTCCCCTACTCAAAAATCTTCCATGGCTCTCCACTGACTCTAGCTTTCAAAGCTCTTCCCAAACTGACTCCTACCTACCTTTCCAGTTTTATTTCATATTACTACCCTCACATACTATACTCCAAAGGAGTCCCTTTGGTGTTCCCTTGAAATGACATTCCATCTCCTGCCTCTTACTGTATCTTTGTTCATGTGGCTTCCATGCGCACCCCAACTTCCTTCAAAAAGTGCCTCAGGTACATGAGGCTTTTCTCAGTCACCCCAATCATTGGCAATCTTTCTTGAAATTATTTTCTTTTCCTTTGTTTCCTATGTATAATTCCTATGTATTGTATACACCCCACACCTCTATCCCCAAGGGAATACCAGTTTTCTGAGGGCAAGGATTCAACATTGCTATATTGGAAACAACGAGCACATAGTAGGCAATAAACTTTCAACTGGATCAAGGGAGTTGATTGAGGTTTCTAATGCAATAGAGGTTTGGAAGAGAGAGGTGAGATGAAAGTGAGAGGGGGCAATCTGGAGGTGTTCTACATATAGGTGGTAACTGAAACCATGTGATTGGATGAATTCCCTCAAGGAAGGCGTTAGAAGGCTCAAACAGATGTGAAAGAGGGGAAAACTGAGCTGCAGCTTCCATCTTACCCCTCTCACCCTCTCATTTTAACCTCATTTTGGCACCAGGCCTGAGCTAGTGAGAAGGGAGGGGCGGCTAAAGGAGAGACACACACTCAGCTTTGGTGGTGGGAGTTAACAACAGGCTCTGTGAGTCAGGAGGGGAATCCACAGGGAATCTCTGGCTTTTAAGCTGCCCAGAAGCCCTACAGCAAGGATGCATCTGGGGCTAGGTTGGTCCAAGTCCCATCCACAGAGAAAGTCACTGGGGATGACTGAACAGCTCTGGGTTGGCCCTGTACATGGGACCAGAGGTTTTAAAGCTGGAAAGGACCTTAAAGATCTTAAAAAGTCCAACTCCTTCATTTTACAGATAGGTAAATGAGGTCGGGAAAAGGGTACTGACTTGCCTGAGGGTTAGAAAATACAGCATTTCAACCTCGGTTTTGAGATTCCAAATCTAATACTCTTTCCCAAACTCAGCCGAGAAGGCAGATGTCCAATCATCAGTGCACAAGCCTAGTTTTCCATGATTTTTGCCTTTGTTTGTATCCCTAGCGTTTAGCAAAGTGACCTTGTACACGGGAAGCCCATAATAAATGCTCGGTGACTTACGTCCAGAAGTCCCCAAGCATCTGACAGGCTCAGACTTTGGCAGTAACCCATGCCCATGTGTCCATGCCTATGATGTATGCAAATCAGAGAAAGAAACTGCAAGAGTTTGAAGACCAGACTATGGAGATGGAAGGATTCGGGTAGAAACGATAGAGGGCAGAAGGGCATGGGGGGCGGGGAGGGGGGCCCGGGCAGGGTTGTTGGTAAATAGTTGAGAAACTAGTGGCCTCGGGCTTTTTCTCTTAGAGAGGTAGCAGCTGCTCCAGTAACAAGTAAAAGTTGAGGAAAGCCTCAGGCAGAAGATCCAGTCACCCAGCACTTGAACAAAGCAAGGAGAAAGTGCACTAAGATTGTAAAGCCGTAGCTCCGGCACACCCCGATCAGTCACCTTTAAAAGGGAAAGTTTGTACGGTGGCCCTTTCCCGAAAGAAAACCCAGGCTTTGTGCCGTGGTGCACGGTTGTTCGGGGGTTTGGGAGAGGGGGAGCTGAAGGTTACTGAGTCTGCAGCACAAGCAGATTAACGGGGGACATTTCCGTTTTGGAGTAGGGAACCGGGGCTCTTGGGCAGCCGGGCGGGCAGCCAGCCTCCTGGCCGAGGCGTTCAAGGTGAAGGAAGCCTCCTCCTGGCTCCCCCTCCTGCCAACAGGTAGAGCTGGAGCAGCCCAGGCAGGCAGCCGCCACTCCCCCCACGGTCGAGCCCTGGATCTGGGTCTGGGCACGGGAAGGCTTGGCCTTCTGGCTGGGCATCGGGTGGATTCCAAGCCTGGCTGGGCTGGGGGAAAGGGGACTACCGCAGCACGAACGGCTAGCTATTACTGCCCTCCCCGCCCCCAACCAAAAGGCTCCCTCGGATCCGGGCGGTCAAGCGCCGGACAAAACGCCGGTTAAGTGGGCGGGAGCCCCAAAGCCCGGCCAGGCTCTGCTCGGCTTCTCTAGGGCCCCCAGCCCGAGGCTGTCCCAGGAGCCGGGCAGGGGCGGGGGTCGGGGGCCCGGAGCCTTGGAGTGGCCCAGGCCGCACGCTGGGGGGGAGGGACACCCCCTCAGTCCGCCCATCCTCTCCGCTCCCCTCCCACCGTGGCGGGGCCCCCGGCTGGCAGCCCTCCCGCTCCTGGCATCACGCCCCTCTCCCCCCAATTCGGCCCGGGCCCCCAGCCCGGACTCACCAAGGGTCAGGAGCGCCAGCAGCAGCGGCCTCTCCCCCGAGTGGCCCATGCTGGCCGGCCGCGCGGGAGGAACTCCCCTTCCCTTTCTCCTCCGCCTCGCCTCGCCTCGCCTCGGCTCTGCCTCCTGCTCCCGCAGCTCCAGAGTCAGCGCTCCTGCACCCGGGGGAAGGGGGCGGCGCGCCCGCCCCGCGCCGACTCCACTCCTGCGCCTGCTCGCGCCGAAGGCTGCCCGGACCGAGCCTCTTCGATTCGCGCGCAAGAGCAGCCGTGTAACCTTCCCTCTCCCTCTCCCTCTTTCACCTCTTCCTCCCTTCCTTCCTTCCTTTTCTTTGGCAGCAGGCGGGGAGCCGGGCGCTAGGGCTGGCCGCGGCTACAGTGTGCAGCCCCGACCGCTTCCCGAAAGCAAAACGAAAGAACCGCAGCGCCTGCCAGCCAGCCCGCCCGCGCCTCCCATCCGGCGCTTTGCCAGCAACAAACACAAACTTTCCCAAGCCCCTCCCCACTTCAGGTAACGGGGAGGAAGCGCGGCACTCTGGGGATCTCTGGGTGCTGCCCGCTTAAAGGGGAGGAGAACTTCCAGACCCCCACCCTCGCGCCCCCGTGCCAAACCTCCTCCGACCTTTAAAAGTTGGGAAATGCCCAAGATTTTTCTAGGAACAAATAACTCCCCAGGAATCTCCCCCAAATCAAAGCGCAACTCTTTCCCTTCTTGCGAAATTCCGCATCTGTTCCCCAAAAGTCACCCCCACACACACACACAGAAAATCCACAACTTAACTTTCCACAAATCCACTCCGTTCGCTAAATCCGGGCCACGCCTGATGGGAGCTTCCAGCAGGACTCCATTCCAGAGTCCTCCACTTTCCCTCTTTTCTCTGGAAAGATAAAGTAAGGACACTGCTCTGACGGGCAGCTCCCTTCCCAACCTCTAATGAAAATACAGAAACGTTAATATCACTACAGTGCCTTATGTTTGATCCTCTCTGAGTCTTACATTGATGACTGAAGGTGTCTATACAGCTTACACACGAGGATGCAACAAAGTAACCAAGAGTATTGTTTTTCTTTCCAGTAATGATACTGTAGTTTTGTATAGTACTTTTATAATCATTATGTCATTGAACCTTCTGGGTTGGCTAGGGTAGGTTTTCTTCTACATTTTCTGATTCTATCGAACAAGTTTTTATTCATTAAGCACCTGCTAAGAGCAAAACCCAGTACTAGGCCATGGAAATACAAAGACAGAAATAATAAATAGTCCCTGCCTCCAGGAACATTCCATTCTACAGAATGACCTCTGATGGTAGAACATTAAATCTTAGGAAGGTCTGGAAAGGTTTCCATTAGATTACTTATTTTACAGATAAGGAAATTGAGGCCCAGAGAAATTCAACAATTTGTCTAAGGTAACATAATAGGTTAGTGTCAAGAAAAGAGGGACAGTGCACTGGAACATATCTTTTTGACTTCTAGGTCAGCGTTTTTTTCCATGAATGCTATAAAAGCCCAGTACTTGGGAAGGGGTGGGGTATTAGTCTTCATTGTCTGAATAATTCATAAATGAGTCAAACATATGGAATCAAGGAAATTGCCTGAGCCCACTCAACCCAGTGTCTCATTAATACAGTAGGGAAAAAAATCACAGTATTCCTTCTTTCTGAAATTACCTTTAATTGATCTTGTGGATGTGTCATGTATGTCTCACTTGTATGGAGTTGTTAGCATGGTTTTGCCCTGATTCAAATGAATTCCTTGTGGACTGGGGCTGTTTTTGCCTTTTTTTCTTTTATATCCCAGCTCTCCGAAGGGTGCCTAACATGTAAATACTTGTTGACTGACTGACTAAGAAAAAGTCAAAGAAAGGTTGTGATGAGCCAAGTCTAGCATCATCCCTAAGTTCTTGTTTATGGCACAGTTATAAGCATGGCAGGTTTAATACAAGTTCATTACTGCTGCTGAAAAAGATAATTCAAAACTCATTCAAATCGTCCTCCTCCACCCCCTTTAAGGACCACCTCAAATCCCACCTCCTCAGCTAAGCCTTCTGGGTAATTTCAGGTAACCTTTTTCTCCCTTCTTTGATCACTTATGCCCTTTTCATTTTGTCCCTTGATTAATTCAGTTTAGCGTTTTATTATACATACATTTTCTTGCACCAGTCATCAAATCTAAATGATGTTCTGGAGTATTTCTCCTCCCCTTCTGGAAACTCTTCTTGACTAATTTCTGTGATTCCCCTCCGCTACTCCAATCAGATTTTAAGTTTCTTTTGGGTGGAGATTTTTGTATAAAGGAAAAAGCAAGTTACTTGAGGGTAAGAAATATCTTGTTTCTGTTATTAAATGTTTGCTGAATAAAATTTTGTTCATGGCATAAACTTGTTTTGGATCTGCAACAATGTAGTCATAATTCTGGACACATAGTAGGTATTCAATTTCAGCCATCATTCACTAAGTACCAACTATGTGAGGAACACATCACTAGCTAGAGTTGACAATTTTTAGATAAGACACCTTGCAGTCTGGCAGAGGAATAAGACACACACAAGTTCTATAATAATTCATGATTAGGTTAGCAGAGAGGTAAAAGAAAACAAAACTATCTAGGATTCGAGGAGGGAAGATCAAGAAACACTGTGCAGGACAATGGATAATGTGTTGAACTTGGAGGTAAGAGGACCTGTATTCAAAACCTGCCTCAGACAATTGTTAGCAAGGTGACCCTGAGCAAATCATTGATCCCTGTAAGCTTCGGTTTCTTCATCTGTAAAAGGAAGGGGTTGGTTAGTGGTTCTTCACCTGGGGTTTGTGAAATTAAAAAAATATATATTTATTTCTGATAACTGTGTTTCAATATGGGCAGCTAGGAGACACAGTGAATAGTGCTGAGCCTGCAGTCAGGAAGCCTCATCTTGATGAGTTCAAATCTGGTCAAAGACATGCACTAGCTGTGTGACCCTGGGCAAGTCCCTTTACCCTTTTGGTCTCAGTTTACTCATCTGTAAAAAAAATGAACTGGAGAAGGAAATGGCAAATCATTCTAGTATCTTTGCCAAGAAAACCCCAAATGGAGTCACAAAGAGCCAGGTACAACTGAACAAGTGCCAATATAAATTGATAGTAAGCCTATGTATTTTATTTTGTGCACTTATGAAACATCTGAGAAGGGGCTTATAGTTTCCTTCAGTCTGCCAAAAATGTTCATCTCTCTCCCTCCCTCCCTCCCTCTCTCTCTCTCTGTCTGTCTGTCTCACACACACACATACACACACACACACACACACACACACACACACACACATTAAGAACCCTGTATTATCTGATGTCTGAGATTCCTTCCAAATCTAAATCTACCATCATATGAAATATTTACTGGCTTGAATAGAACTGAAAGTCCTACTTATTGTAGGTCTGTAGAATGATCCTTGCATATCAAAGGCAGCCTGGTTTTTATAACTTCATATAAACCGGAAAGAAGTGCCTCTAGTTAGCCACATCTGCCACACCTTTTGCTGGACCCTAACCACTGCAGTATAAAATATATCACTGATTGAAGAGAGCTATGGCCAATGTTCCCAGCAGGAAAGAGCAACTTGCTAATTCATGAATTGGGTATTTGTTTATTCCTTCTTTGTGCAGGATAATCAATCTTTTACTAGCTTAAGTAAGACCCTATTCAGTAGTCTTTTTTATTGCATCTCATTGATTCAAAGGCCTGCCCAGGGCAGGAAGACTACTTTAGCAATCCCAACTGACAGAATTGTTCCCTCCCCCCCAACCACCACCTCCCAAAAAAGATTCTTCCTGCTCAGTACTGTAATGGAAGGCCTCTCCCTGCCAGCTGTTGTTACTCATCATAGAGGCATTTGAAGGGATACTCAGAAACGCCTCTCTTTTAGGATTGACTGTACCCAGATTATAGGTATCAATATAGGAAAGTGTTATCCCTGAAAATCTTGTGAAATAAAATCACGTGGAAATTCAAATGTTTTGTTTGCTGAAGTTTAAGGATGCCTTCAATGAAAGCAAAGCTTACTTAATAGTTAAAAAATAAAAAACTCCATTCTTCAGTCATTGCCTCTCTTTTCTGAATTTTTAATCATTCCTTTTCCATTGAATTCTTCCAGTCTTCCTACAAATATCATCCTCAGGTCTATGCAATCCTACATTTTCAAAAGTCTTTTCTCAGTCCTTCTACTCCATCAAGGTACTAACTCAGCTCTCTCCTTTCACTGATTGCCTTGAAAAAGTAGCCATCATGGAAGCATGATTCATCATTGGCCATAGTGAATCATGCTTCCTAACTCCTGACAGAGAGGTGATAGACTAGAGATGTAGAAGGGGTCATACTTTTACTTTGGGGTGGAAAGAAGGGAGAATTACTGGGGACTAGAGGAAGTAATCATGGTGCCACAAAAAGAAAAAAAGAGTATCAATGAAAAGTTTAAAAAATATTGAGGTGAGAACAAAAGAAAGCTCGGAAAAAGACAGATAAGCAGAACCACTTGGAACTGCTGTGTTAAATATATTATATATCTTTTAAAAAAACCTGAACTGCATGTATTAGAGATTTACAGTTTCTGTATACAATCCTCTTTTGTTATTCTTTGTATATGAAAGTGATTGTTTGTGGAGGGTTGTCAAATTCACAATAATAAAAAAGAGAAAAAGTGTTTTCAAAGTATTCTATGACCAGGTTCTTTCTTTTCCTCACCATTTATTCAGTCATAGAATTAGATATTAGTTAGGTGGTATAGTGGTTATATCCCTGGATTTGGAGTTAAGAAGACTTGTGTTCAAAACTGGTCTCATGTACTTACTAGGGGTGTGACCCTGGACAAGTTACTCTATCCCTATCTTCTTTTAGTTTCCTTATCTGTAAAATAGGAATAATGATAGCACCTACCTCCCAGGGTTAGAGGGTTGCTGTGAGGATCTCATGAGATAATATTTGCAAAGTGTAGTTCAGCAAAGTGCTTGCCACACAGTAGGTACTTAATAAATACTTTTGAAAAAAAATCATAAGATCACAGATTGAGAGTTGTAAGGAACTTTGGAGTCCATCCAGTCAAACCCCATCATTTTACAGATAAGGAAACAGATTAAGGAAGGTTAAGTGACTATTCAGTGAGCAAGTCCTTGTCATCTGACTTCTGTTCCCAACATTGTGTTGAAATTGCTCTTCCAGAGTCCATTAATGAGCTCCTTATTACCAAATCCAATGATATTTTTCAGTCCTCCTTCTCATTGACCTCTCTGTAGTATTTGATAATGTTGACAGCCTCCTCCTCTCTCTACTCCTCACCTGGTTTCCAAGGCTCTACATTATTCTGGTTCTCTTCATAACCCTTAAACTGTTACTTTTCTATTTCCATCAATAGCTTCTCTTCCTTTCCCCCACTTTTTTGTGTTGGTGTTTGACAACATTCTTCCATCTTTGACCCTTTCCCATTTTCTCTTTGTTTTCTCCTGTGGTAGTTTCATTCATTCATGGCAGCTCAATTTTCTCCTTCATGAGATGATTCCCAGTGCGTATCTTCCTCACTCATCTTTTTTCTTCACTTCCAGCCCTACATCTACCTGGATCTCTCAACAGTGTAACAAACTCAATATCTTCCAAATGGAATCTATATCATTTTTTTCCAAAACTGACCCTTCCTTCTTCCTTCTCTGTTCTTATTCCATCACTTACCATGTTTCCCATGTTGCAAAGACTGGAGTTATAAAGTTGCCAACCCCTATCCATTATCATTCTCTTATCTCTTTTCCCTCTTCTCCATTCTCACTGTTACTGTACTAATACAGATCCTCATTACCTTTTTCTTAGAGTGTTGCCAATACCTTTTAAATTCTATTTGTTCCTCTATTCTCTTCCCCTTCTAATCTTTCCTTCACACTTTGCCCATATCAATCTCTTTCGTGTGCATAAATATGTTATGTCACCCTTTTATTCAAAACCCTTCAGTGGCCCCTTCTTGTCCATTTTAATAAAAATTATATACTTCTTGACCTGATATTGAAGTCCCTGCTACCTTTCCAGCTCTATCTCATACCATTCCCCTCAATTCAGCTCTAACCAAACTGAACTACTTGCCAATTTCAATATGTAGCTCACCCTTTCCCATTTCTTTGCCCTTGATTTGACTAGTGTCTCTGCCTCAGAAGTCTTCATTTGCTTTATAAAACCATATCCATTCTTTAAAACCCAGCTTAAAAGTTACTCCCTCCCTAAAATCATCTTGATCCCCCAGTTGGCAATGATCTTCGTTCGTGCTCCCCCATAACTTAACAAAGAACTTGGTCTATCCCTTTCTTAGTCATTGATCTTGAATTAATTTATATTATTGTGATTTGTGCATGTTTTACCAGACTTGGTGTCTTTTCCACTGGTTAGTATAGGATTCTCTTCATTCAAAAATGAATGGGTAAATGAATACATAGGCAATAGGGGACCCCACACATTGGATTCGATGGGGGAAAAGATATTAGAAAAGATTTAGCTCAGAATCTCCTAATAGACCAAGTAAATCACAAGAGGGACAAATCAGGATTTAGATCTAGAGCTAGAAGAGATGGCAGAGGCTACCTAATCCAATCTCTCAATTCCACAACTGAGAAACAGACTTAGAAAGACTGAATGATTTAACCAAGGCCACACTGTTTATAAGGGGCAGAGCTGTAATTTGAACTCAGTTCTTTTGATTTCAGATAACTATTAAGAAAATCCATGCAATAAAATCATTCTCAACTCGTTAACAATGGGATAGAAACAATTCCCCCTCCTGCCCCGGTCCCTGCCCCCTTCACCTCCTAGGAGGGAAAAGGAACAAGTCCTTCTGTCTTGTTTTCTGACAGAAATCCCTTTCCAGGATCTGCTTGGATCTCAGTTGCTTCGATCGATTTGAGTAGCTGTCACTCACAGAAGCCCCACCTTCTTATACATCTGCCTCTCGAAACTGTTTCTGTGCCAACGCCACCCCCACAATTGTCAATCACAGCAGCTCTACCTGAGCAACAGTCTCTAACCTAAAGTCACTTTTCTTCCATGGTATTAAATGAGGCTTCTCCATCACCATCAATTTAAGCTTGCTGCCACTACTTTGACTTCAGGAACATTGGGGCTAAGCCCTGGCAACCTCAGTCTCAGTTTCCTCATATGTAAAATGATGCTGCTTAGAATCAATGATCTCTGAGGTCATGACAACTCAAAATTCAATGAACAGTGAAACAAGTGGGGACACTCAATAAGGTTATTATTAGATCTATTCTTTTCCTTTGCTCACTACTTCACCTAGGTAGCCTCCCTGGAGTCCCCAGTCCTCATTTCCAGCTAGTTTAAGTTTGAGGCTTTCTGTTTACCTCTTTTCTGCCCAAGGCGTAGAAAAGGACAACCCCCCCCCCCCCCCCCCCGCAGCAGGAATCTTTAATCTTTTGGGGAACATGGATCCCTTTGGGAGGCAGAAGAATGTTTTTTTACATGCATAAAACAAAATAAATACAATTACAAAGGAAACCAATTATATTGAAATGTAATTATCAAAACATACATGCATATACACACACTCTCTATATATACATATATACACATATATATACACACACATATACACACACACATATGTTCATCAATCCTAAGTTAAGAATTTTTGCCCTTTAGCCTAGGAACATATCTATTCCACCCACCTTAGTCTGCCTCTTTCCTTGACTGGTAAGGCCTTTCTGGCAACTAGCACCTAGGAATGCAAATTTTCCTTCGGTACCACAACCCTGGGAAGGCTTAGCAAAACTGAGGGCAATTAGGCAAGGCTGTCCTTGCTAATATACAAAAATCCTTTTCATCCTTTAAATATGATTAGCTTTTAAGATAATGTTTATAGGACCTTAATTAATTAGTATGCTAAGTGTTTTTCTTGCTTCTGATGATGTTACTCTTTTAGTTGTAAAATACTGGAGGGAGGGGTTATAAACATTTCCATGAAAATAACTTGAAGCAGAGATTCTCACATAGAACAAAGGCCCTGGGTACATATTGAAGGGTTGTTCCAACTCCACCTTTCTGGCTCATCCCCCATATCCAGAAAATCTGGGAACTTAATTTATGATACTACCCAATGTATTGTCACCAATTAACCTAGTAAGCACACTATTTGCAAGCTCTGGGATAAAAAGGTTGATGTTGAAGTTAATGAGAACTTATAACAGAGCTTAAGGAAAATGTCAACACCTGGCCATTAGCAAGATGTTTCCTCCACCCCTCACCCCAGACCTACAGATCCTCCCTCACTTACAGTGAATACCATGTAGAGCACCCAGGCAATGCTGTATCTTGTATGCAGCAGGCAGCCCCCTCTATCATGCTTTTCCATAGTTCCTCTCAGCTGGTGTTGATTCCTTTTAGAGGCCTCTGCCTTCCTCCCAACACAGCTCTTAAGTGGCTAAACAGGCCATCTCTCTAATAAAGACAGGAGTAACTCAAGAGTTTCCCTGTTACAAGGCAAAACAGATTCTCCCTGCAAACTAGAGTATCTCCATGCAGAAGATCCCTTTTGCTATTTGTTGTTGTTCAGTCATTTCAGGCATATCCCACTCCTCATGATCTCATTTTGCATTTTCATGGCAAAGATACTGGAGTGGTTTGCTATTTCCTTCCCTAGCCCATTTTGCAAATGAGGAAACTGAGACAAAAAGGGTTAAGTGACTTACCCAGGGTCACACAGCTAGTAAGTATCTGAGGGCAGATTTAAAGATGAGTCTTCCTGATTCTTAATCCACTTCACCACCTAGCTGCCCTCTAGTGCTATAGATCTTGATGTTCACCTGGGATTCAGGTCCACAAATCTGCACTTCTAATCTTTGAATGATTGTCATTATCTGGGCTGACGCAGGGTGTTTCCTGTCTGCTTCAGCACCTCTGCACAGGTCATGAAGCTTGCCAAAATAGCCAATATTCTTTCTATTGTCCCTCCAATCTCTGTATCCCTTTGGAGCCAACTATGTGGGGATATTCAGGTTACCCAGAGTAGCTTCCCATGATATTCAGTTCACATTGCTGTGTGCCAAGAAAATACAGGGCAGATAAAAAAATATTACCGCTACAGCAGCACCTGACATTGACAATATACCTTAGTTAATATAATATTTACATCGGCACCTTAAAAACAAAGATAATTACCATCTCTTTTACAGATAACAAAAACAGTAGCTAGAATTTATATAGCGCTTTAGGGTTTGCGTAACACCTTACAAATGTTATCTCACTTGATCCTCACAACAATCTGGGAGGCAAATGAGCATACTATGCCTATTTTACAAATGAAGAAACTGAGGCAGTCAGGGGCTAAGTGACTTGCCTAACTAAGGTCATTCAGGTAGTCAGTGTCCAAGGCATGATTTGAATTCACATCTTCCACATACTATCCACTACCTCTTATAGCTACCTCTCTTTTTACAGTTGTCTAACAGCTAACCTTTACATAGCTCTTTGCGATTTGCAAAATGCTTTTATCACATTCAAAGAAAATCAGGCACAGAGAGTTTAAGTGATTTGCCCACGGTCATACCTTAGAGGTAGGGTTTGAATTTAGGTCTTCCTGACTACAAATCTAGAACTCCCTATGCAATGTTGGAACCCATTTTTCTAGAAACAGAAACATTGACAGAGCAATTGCAAGGTGGGGTTGATCAGGAGACACCAAGTTCCATTACATGGTCAATACTAGACAAGTGAAATTGGGGATGGGGAAAGAAGAGGGGTAGAAGTCTGCTTAATACCAAGTATTTATTCATCTCTATGCTTTCTTGAATATTATAAGAGATATTCTGACTTACATGAACTGGTGCAAAGTGAAGTGAACAGAACCAGGAGAACATTGTACACAGTAACAGCAATATTGTACAACAAACAACTATGCATGACTTAGCTATCCTTGGCAATACAGCGCACAAAGACAATTCTAAAGGACGCATGATGAAAAATGCTATTCACCTTTAGAGAAAGAACTGATGGAATCTGGATGCAGAGGGAAACATACTATTTTCACTTTATTTTTTTGTGTGTTTTTTTATTTTGGTAGGTTTCTTCTTTCACAGTATGACTAATTTGGAAATGTGTTTTACATGATTGTACATACATAATCAATACTAAATTGCTTACAGTCTTAGAAGGGGGGAGGTGAGGAAAGGAAGGAGAAAATTTGGAACTCAAAATTTTAAAAAAATGAATGGTGAATTTGTCTTTACATGTAAATGGAAAAAATAAAATACTCAAAAAAGGATAGTCTTCTGAATCTCTCTTAAGTAGCTTTAATAGTGTGTATTACTACTGCAGAAGTTAAATAAAACTTTATGAACTAAAATTCAACCATAATTCAAGAGTGGAATGAAAGACAAGAATTAAGAGCTTGAAGAAAAAAAAAATTCCTGGTAAATGGGGTTATTCAATACTGGCATAGGTGACTGAAGATGTCGTGGAATTTCCTTCAGAAAAGCCTTAAAAATAGGAAAGAGCATCATCTGTGTGGAAAAAGTCAAGTGTGATTCTGTCTGAGGGAAGGATGGATGGAATGGCTTCTCTAGAATCCTTCTAGCCCCAGGATTTCATGAAACTGGAGTCTAGTTACAAACAAAAAAACTCCCTCAAAATAGAACCTGCCAAAGATTGAGGTTTTTTTTTTGTCTTTTTTGCCAGTCAACAAATATTTAGGAAGCCTCCATAGTGCACGTAACACAGCAGAGAACTCTGGCATAATAGGTTACCATGAGGAGAAAATTTAAAGAAAAAAAACCCAGATTGGAAAATGTGTTTGGAAAAGTTTAAATACTCAACAAAAGCTAGGTATGGTTGTTAGATGGAAGAGCAGACAGGACCGCAGTCCCGACGGCACTTATGGTCTAATTTAATGTACTAACACTCATTAATTTCTGCTAAGTGACAAGAAGATGGATGCTAAAAGAACAGAGAGTTAAAAGGAAGGTAGGTAATTGAGAGGAGCATGAAAGATTCCATAGAGTACTTGACAAAAACATTGGTGTCTAGGCTGAAAATATCTCCTGAAGGGAAGAGAGATAGGAAAATGGATTGTGAGGGAAAGGCAGGCAGATGTCTGAGTGCAAAAATAACTTACTACCACTGTGGTCTAGTAGGGAGAACTAGCAAGCTTAAACCATTCTCAAGTCTTCTCACTTCTCCTTTTCCCTGCCTGAGTATATCTAGAAAGTTGTGTTCAATTCTTAGAGATAGTAAGAGCGGACATTCACAAACTTGAGATTTGCAGGCTCAGTTCAGGAAGCCCTCCCTCATTCAGGAAGTCTATACTGAGCCTAAGATTGCTAATAACTTCCCTTTAGAAGTCTCTTTTTATCTACTTTGTGTATGGTTGTTGTTCAGTCAAGTCTGATTCTTCGTGGCAAAATTTGAGTTTTTCTTGGCAGAGATACTCAAATGGTTTGCCATTTCCTTCTCCAGTTCATTTTACAGATGAGGAAACTGAAGCAAGCAGGGTGAAGTGACTTGCCCAGAGTCACACTGCTAGCAAGTATCTGAGGCTGGATTTAAACTCAGGAAAAGTCTTCCTTACTCCAGATCTGATGCCCAATCCATTGCACTACCTACTTGCCCACTTTGTATATACATTTTGTTTTAAATTTTTTATGTGCATACTGTTTTCCTCAACAGAATGTAAGCTCCTTAAGGTCAGATTATTATTATTTTTTGTATCACAAGTGCCTAACATAGTGCCTGGCACATAATGGGCACCTAATGAATTTTTGTGGAATAAATGAATGAATACAGAGATGGAAAGAGATCTGGGAACTACAGCACCCAGGGAATAGTTGAAGGAACTGGAAATATTTAATAATAATCATGTATATTTATGTAGAGTCATAAGATCTGGAGAGTGTTTTCCTTGTAATAACCTTATGAGGTGGGTAATGCAGGCATTATGCCCATTTTGCAGATGAGGAAACTGAAACTCTCAGAGGTTAAATGACTTGTCCATGTTCATGTAGCCTGTAAGGGTCTGAAGTAGGATTTGAACCCAAGTTTCCTGACTTCTAGACTAGCACTCTTTATATTATGCTACCCCTAACTCTCTAAATTATAGAAAAGAAGATAAAAGAATAATGAATAATCGTGATAGTTCACATTTTGACAACACTTCATAGATTAAATGATAGCTCTTTCAAAATGCTTGTAGAAGTAGACGTTTTCTGTGGGGTTCCAATAGGCATACCTAGAACCAAGGGGAAGAAGGTACAGGAAGAGAGATTTCAGTATAATTTAAAGAATAACTTTCTAACAACCAAAGTTATTTAACTATGGGTCTAGCTACATATCAAGGTAGTGAGCTTTCTGTCACTAAAAGTGTTAGACAGTGACTGGCTCTCCATCTGTCAGAGATGTCTTCCTTCCTCATATCATGTAAATAAATCAATCAAAAAACACTTATTAAGTGCCTTTTATGTGCCAGGCATTGTGATTGGTGCTAGGGATACAAAAAGAGGCAAAAGATAGTCTCTATCCTCAAGGGGTTTACAATCAGATGCTTTCCCCTCCTATTTCCTCCTTCAACTCTTTCGTGTGAGGTCAACCCTTCCTTACTCAAACTGAAGTCAAATCATTATCTTTCTGATGTTCATGGTCCTCTTCAAAAATGAAGGACAAAGAGGAGCCAAGATGGTGGAGCAGGAAGATACACATATGCTACCTCCGAACCCATAGCCCATAAAATACCTATAAAGAAGAACTCCCAACAAATTCTGGAGCAGCAGAAGCCACAGAACAATGGAGTGGAGGAGATTTCTGTTCCAGAGAGACCTGAAAAACTGACCCAAAAGGTCCATTGTGCACTGGACCCGGAGCAGAGCCCAGCCTTGGCCACGTGGTGACGAGAGGAGCAGATCCAAGCAGTCTTCAGGGACAGAATCTCCAGCAGCTGTGCAGGTCCCTCCACCCACAGGTACCAAAGGTCAGTGAGAGGGTCTTTCCAGCTCACGGAGAGGGGAGCGGAATGTCCCCATAACTCAGGCCACCTCAGGAGGCAGCAGCAGAGACAGCAACACACAAGGGCTCCCAAAGCAGGCAGGAGCTTGGATCCATTCTTGAAGGTCTCTGCATAAACCCCCTGAGGGATCTGAGCCCCATGAGGTGGCCCTGCCCCCACCTGAGCATCTGAACTTAATCTCACACTGAATAGCAGCCCCGCCCCTGCCAAAAGCCCTGAGTCTGGGAAGCAGCATTTGAATCTCAGCCCCCAAGCACTGGCTGAGTGGATCTGGAGGTGAGGAGGGTGTGGAGAGGACACTCAGAAGTCAAGTAACTGGCTGGGAAAATGCCCAGAAAAATGGGAAAAATAATAAGACCATAGAAGGTTACTTTCTTGGGGAACAGATATCTCCTCCCATCCTTTCTGATGAGGAAGAACAATGCTTACCATCAAGGAAAGATATAAACGTCAAGGCTTCTGTATCCCAAACATCCAAAATAAATATTCAATGGGCTCAGGCCATGGAAGAGCTCAAAAAGGATTTTGAAAATCAAGTTAGAGAGGTGGAGGAAAAATTGGGAAGAGAAATGAGAGAGATGCAAGAAAAGCATGAAAAGCAGGCCAACACCCTGCTAAAAGAGACCCAAAAAGGAGACCCCCAAAAAATGCTGAAAAATAGGCTAACTCAATTGGCAAAAGAGATTCAAAAACCCAATGAGGAGAAGAATGCTTTCAAAAGCAGAATTAGCCAAATGGAAAAGGAGGTTCAAAAGCTCACTGAAGAAAATAGTTCTTTCAAAATTAGAATGGAACAGATAGAGGCTAATGACTTTATGAGAAACCAAGAAATCACAAAACAAAACCAAAAGAATGAAAAAATGGAAGATAATGTGAAATATCTCATTGGAAAAACAACTGACCTGGAAAATAGATCCAGGAGAGACAATTTAAAAATTATGGGACTACCTAAAAGCCATGATCAAAAAAAGAACCTAGACATCATCTTCCATGAAATTATCAAGGAAAACTGCCCTGATATTCTAGAACCAGAGGGCAAAATAAGTATTCAGGGAATCTACCAATCACCGCCTGAAAGAGATCCAAAAAGAGAAACTCCTAGGAACATTGTGGCCAAATTCCAGAGTTCCCAGGTCAAGGAGAAAATATTGCAAGCATCTAGAAAAAAACAATTCAAGTATTGTGGAAATACAATCAGGATAACACAAGATCTAGCAGCTTCTACATTAAGGGATCAAAGGGAGTGGAATATGATATTCCAGAAGTCAAAGGAACTAGGACTAAAACCAAGAATCACCTACCCAGCAAAACTGAGTATAATACTTCAGGGGAAAAATTGGTCTTTCAATGAAATAGAGGACTTTCAAGCATTCTTGATGAGAAGACCAAAGCTGAAAAGAAAATTTGACTTTCAAACACAAGAATGAAGAGAAGCATGAAAAGGTAAACAGCAAAGAGAAGTCATAAGGGACTTTACTAAGGTTGAACTGTTTACATTCCTACATGGAAAGACAATATTTGTAACTCTTGAAACTTTTCAGTATCTGGGTAGTTGGTGGGATTACACACACACTCACACACACACACACACACACACACACACACAGAGCACAGAATGAATTGAATAGGATGGGATCATATCTTAAAAAAATGAAATTAAGCAGTGAGAGAGAAATGTATTGGGAGGAGAAAGGGAGAAATGGAATGGGGCAAATTATCTCTCATAAAAGAGGCAGGCAAAAGACTTTTTAATGGAGGGAAAAAGAGGGGAGGTGAGAGAAAAACATGAAGTTTACTCTCATCACATTCGACTAAAGGAAGGGATGAAATGCATACTCATTTTGGTATGAAAACCTATCTTACAATACAGGAAAGTGGGGGAGAAGAGGATAAGCAGGGTGGAGGGGATGATGGAAGGGAGGGCAATGGGAGGAGGGAGCAATTTGAAGTCAACACTCTTGGGGAGGGACAGGATCAAAAGAGAGAATAGAAGCAATGGGGGGCAGGATGGGATGGAGGGAAATATAGTTTTATACAACACGACTATCATGGAAGTCATTTGCAAAATCACACAGATATGGTCTATATTGAATTGCTTGCTTTCCCAAAGGGAATGGGTGGGGAGGGAGGGATGAAGAGAAGTTGGAACTCAAAGTTTTAGGAACAACTGTAGAGTACTGTTCTTGCTACTAGGAAATAAAAAATGCAGGTAATGGGGTATAGAAAGTTATCTTGCCCTACAGGACAAAAGAGAAGATAGGGATAAAGGAAGGGAGGGATGTTAGAAGAGAGGGCAGATTGCTGATAGTGGCAATTAGAAATGGGGTTTTGGGGTGGGGGAGGGGAGAAATGGGGAGAAAATTTGGAACCTAAAATTTGTGGAAATGAATGTTAAAAGTTAAATAAATAAATTTAAATAAGTAAATGCAAAACATATTCTAGGTGATTTTGAGAATGGTGAACAAGAGCACTAAAGACTGGGAAGACTAGGAAAGGATTTGTATAGGAGAAAGCACTTGAGCTAAGCTTGGAAGGGAGCTAGGGATTCTAATAGGAGGTCCTGAGAAGGGAGAGCATTCTAGGCATAGGGAGCAAAGGCATCAAAGTAGGAGACAGAATGTCTTAGATGGAGAACAGTAACCAGCTTGGGTTGGCTGGTCTCCCTGGCACCTCACATAGTACTCTTCTTCTTACCTGCCCAACACATGCCCCTTTGAGCCTTATCCTATATTATATTATACATATTTGCCTTACGGCAAAGATTGCCTTATCTAAATTTTGTATCTCCCTAAACTCCAAAGCAGAACTGTATACTCAGGGACATAATAAATGTTTTTGTTAAAAAAAAAAAAAAAAGAATGAAGGACAAGCACAATGCAACACAAGGAGGTGGACCTTCTCTTTGCCAAGGTGAACACTTCTATATGCACAAGAGATGCCATTCCATCTTGCCTTCTCCAGATTTCTAACTCTATCATCGCAACTATCTGACATCTTCAATCTCTCCCTCTTTACTGGCTGCTTCATTGATGCCTACAAACATACTCATTTCTCTCTCATACTAAAAAAATCCTCATTTAACCTCTCCATCCTCTCTTGTTATCCTCCTATATTTCTCCTTTCATTGGTCTTTGAGAAGGCTGCTTATAATTGGGACCTCCATATCCTTTCCTCTCAGTCTCTTCTTAACTTGAATCAGTCTGGCTTCAAATCTCATCATTCAACCAAAACTCTCCAACTCTCTCCAAAGTTATCAATGATCTCTTAATTGCCCAAACTACTGACCTTTTCTAAATCTTCTAAATGACCTTTTGACATCTCTGAAGTGTTTAACACTCTTAATCACTCTCTTTCCCTCAGTTTTCATAACTTTACTCTCTCTTGATTCTCTTTTTTTTTTCCTGACTCTTCCTTCTAACAACCTTTGCTCAAGTTCATGAGAGTCTCTCACACTAATACTGAAGGGTTCCCAAGGTTCTATTTTGGACTCTCTTTTATTCTCCCTCTTCACTATTTCCCTAGGTGACAGTTTCCACAGATTTAATATTGATGCTTCTCAGATTTAATTAATCAGCCACAACTTCTCTCCTGATCTCTAGTCTCACATCTCCATCTGACCACTGAAAGTCCTCTAACTAGATGCCCTATAGACATCTTAAATTCAACATGTCCCGAACCGAACTCATTATTTTCTCATAAGCTGCATAAACCTTTTATTCCTAACTTCCCTATTATCATCAAGGGAACCACCATCCTCCCAGTCACCCAAGCTTGCCACCTAGTTATCATCTTGTACTCCTCACTTGATCTCATGGCCATATCCTTCTGGTTTTGTTGTGATCTCTTATTGTTCACGTGCCATTTTGTTGAGTTGATTTTCTGCTCTCTTCTTTTTAATCAGATTGTTTAAAAGGTTTATTAATTTTATTAGTTTTTTCAAAGAACCAGCATTTAGTTTTATTGTTCATTTCTAGACCCTTTTTGGTTTCTCATTTATCTGTTTCTCCTGTAGTTTTTTAATATATCTTCTCTTGGTTTTCTATATTTTTGCTTTAAATAATATTTTGGTTTTTCCTCCCAATTACATATCAAGAAAATTTTTACATGATTTTGAGTTCCAAATTTTTCTCCACCCCTTCCTCCCCTCCCCTCTTCTGAAAATGGTAAGCAGTTTGACATAGTTTATACAGGTGCTATCATGTAAAACATAATTCCATATTCACCACATTTGTGGAAGAAGAAACAGATCACAAGGTGGAAAAAACCACAAGAAGGAATAAAGTAAGTGAAAAAAATATGCTTCAATTTGTATCCAGAGTCCTTAAGTTCTTTATCTGGATATGGATAGTATTTCCCTTTGTGAGGCATTTGTACCTGTCTTGGAACATTGTGTTGCTGAGAAGAACAGAGTCATTCACAGATGACCATCACACGATGTTGCTGATACTGTGTATAAAGTTTCTCCAGTTCTGCTTATTTCACCTTGCATCAGTTTGTACAAGTCTTTCCAGGTTTTTCTGAAATCTGCCTGTTCATTATTTCTTATTGCACAGTAGTATTCCATTACATTCAAATAGCACAGCTTGTTCAGTCATTCCCCAGTTGATGGGCATCCCCTCAATTTTCAATATTTTGCCACCACAAATAGAGCTGCTCTAAATATTTTTGCACATGTAGGTCCATTTCCCTTTTTTATGATCTCTTTGGGATATAGACCTAGTAGTGAGTGGTATTGCTGGATCAAAGGGTATGCACAATTTAGTTGTCCTTTGGGCACAGTTACAAATTGCTCTCCAGAATGGTTGGATCAGTTCACAACTCTACCAACAGTGCATTAGTGTTCCAATTTTCCCACATCCTCTCCATTTATTATTTTCCTTTTTTTGTCATATTAGCCAATCTGATAGGTGTGAAGTGGTCTCTCAGAGTTGTTTTAATTTGTATTTCTCTAATCAAAAGTGATTTAGAGCACTTTTTCATATGTCTATAGATATCTTTGATTTTTTCATCTGTGAACTGCCTGTTCACATCCTTTGACTATTTATCATTTGGGGAATATCTTGTATTCTCATAAATTTGACTCAATTCTCTATATATTTGAGAATTGAGGCCTTTATCAGAGATACTTGGTTATAAAGATTGTTTCCTAGTTTTCTGATTTCCTTCTATTCTTAGTTGCATTGGTTTTGTTTGTGCAGAAGCTATTCAATTTAATGTAATCAATATTATCTGTTCTACAATTTGTAATGCTCTCTATCCCTTGTTTGATCATGAATTCTTCCCCTCCCCATAGATCTGACAGGTAGATTATTTCTTGCTTTTCTAATTTGATTGCTTCATTGTATATGTTATCTTGAAGCGAGATGCACTTTTCTTCCTTATCTCTTTTAATTAGGTTTATTTTTGCTTTTACTTCGTCTAAAATCAGGATTGCTACTCCTTTTTTTTTTTAATTCAGCTGAAGCATAATAGATTCTGCTTGAGCCCCTTACCGTTACTTTGTGTGTGACTCTCTGTTTCCAATGTGTTTCTGTTGGGGTGTAAGCTCAGTTCTCAAGTGAACGGTTTCGGGCAGGTAAAAATGAGGGCTTCTTGATTACGAGCTCTCATGAGGCTGCCCAGGGAACAGCTGGGAATTGAGGAGTGAGACTCGAGCTTTCTTGTTTCTCCACCTCTTCTCAGTGGAAACTTTCTGGGGAGAGCATCCCACCCTTGATCTGTGGTTTGAACACACCTTTTTGTTAATTGGCTAGGGGCTGAGAGCATGCACGGTATCCACGTGTGGACTAAGCGGCTGGGAGAGCTTAAGTGGGGGCAGGAAAGCCTGAGGAGGGTCCCCTCCGGGGGTCCCTCCCCTCTTCCCCCTCCATCCTCTCACTGTCTGATCCTTATTCCTTAAAGAGGAGGGGGGTTCCTTTCTCCTGGGGAAGAACTCGCCTGCATATGGACATGTAACCAAGATCCTGAATAAAGCCTAACCCTTGTTTGACTCTGGAAAGTTTCTTCTCTCGATATGTTTATCTGGCTGGCCACCAAAGACTTGGACTAAGGTAAGAAGACTCAGGCAGCCCACAGCAATTAGGCCGGGACATGTTTCTTGTAACCAACATATTGTAGGACTCTGGTTTTTGATCCACTCTGCTGTCTGCTTTTGTTATATGGAAGAGTCCATCCCATTCACATTCACAGTTGTGATTACTACCTGTGTATTTCCCTCAACCCTATTCTTCCTCCTATTTGTTCTTTCTCTCCTTTCATCCTTTCCTACCTACCAGTGTTTTGCTTCTGCCCATCACCTCTGCTCTGTCAGTCCCTATCTTACCCCTTTTCTTAATCTCCAACCCCTCCTACAACCCTGTCAGGTAAGATAGATTTCTATATTTCAACTGATTGTGTATACTATTCCTACTTTGGGCAAATATTGATGAGAGTAAGGTTCAAGTGATGCCCACTGCCCACCCTCTCATCTTCCCCTCCACTGTAATAGGTCTTTCTTTCCTCTTCATGTGAGATAATTTACCCCATTCTACTTCTCCCTTCTTTCTATCTATATCCATTATACTCTTCTTTCTCATCCCTTAATTTTTAAAAGTGTCATTCCCTCAAATTCATCTTATACCTGTACCTTCTGTCCATCTATACTGTTAATGAAACAATTTTTAAGAGATGCTAGTATCATCTTCCCTAAAGGGATGTTAACAGTTTAGCCCTATTGAATCCATTATGTTTTTCTTTTCCCTGTTAACTTGCTTGTGCTTCTCTTGGGTTTTGATACTGGAGGTAAAATTTTTGGTTTAGTTCTGGTCTTCTCCTTATGAAAGCTTGAAATCCTTCTGTTTCATTGAATGACCCATTCCCCCTTTAACGTACTATGCTTAATTTGCCAGGTAAGTGATTCTTGGTTGTAGTCTTAACTCCTTTGTCCTCCAGAATATCATGTTCCATGACCTTGGATACTTTAATGTTGCAGCTACCAAGTCCTGTGTGATCCTGATTGTGACTCCCTGAAGCTTTCTAATTTTTAAAATGCATATTTAGTTCATTACTCCCCTCTTTTTTCAATTTTGTTTATGTATATCTGTTGGAATATAATTTTTCCCCTGAGGACTACTTTAGCTGCATTCCAGAAAATTTTTAATGTTGCTTATCATTATCATTTTCTTTCACATAATTATTCATTGTCTCTATGATATGTTTTTTGATCCATTTATTATTTTCCAAATTACATTTTTTTCAAAGAGCCAAAATCTGCCTTCTCTCCTTCCTACTGTAACTCCCCTCCATCTTCATTTGGGATTAAAGGAAAACAAAGCCCTTCTTAAAATATATATAGTCAAGCAAAACTAATTTCTGTATGTACCATGTTCTCCTTTCTCCAAATATGAATCATTCTGCACTCTGATTCCTTCATCTCTCTTTCAGGAGGAGAAATCATGTATCATCATTAGTCCTCTGAAATCATGGCTGGTCATTACACTAATCTTTCAACTGTATCATTGTCATTGTTCTCCTGAAGGTTCTGTTCATTCTACTCTACAGCAGTTCATAGAATTCTCCCTAAGTTTCTTCGAAGCTATCATCTTCATAATTTCTAATACCATATAGTATTCCATCACATTACACACCTTTTTCAGCCATTCCCCAACTAATGGGCACCCCCTCGGATTCCCATCCTTTGCTATAGTAGAAAGAGCTATAAATAGTTTTGTACATCTTTAGAGTTTATTTTACTTAGAACTAACCCTCCATCCTCTTAATTTTCCTTCCCTCTAATTTCCCTTTCTACTTTCTCCCATTTCTCTCCTATTTCCCTGTTTAGTGAAATGTATTTCTGTGTTCAACTCTGTATGTGTGAGGGTGTGTGTGTGTGTGTGTATGTGTGTGTTTCCCTCCTCTGACCAGTTTAGATAACAGTGAGGTACAAATGAGAGCCTTTCTTCCCTACCCCATTCCTTCCTCAATGTTTGTATAAATGTCTACTTGTGAATATTGATTATGTAAGATAGTTTGCCCTAATCTTCCTTGCCTTCTGTCTCCTAGTGTGTTACTCTTACCCTCTCCATTCTTCTCCTAAGATTATCAAGACTTTGTGACCATAATGATGATAGGGTTCAGTGAGGACACATATAATATCTCCCTATATTTGAAAGTAAGCAATGTATCCTTGTTTAGTCTATTATTATTGTATCGTGTTTACTTTTTAATATTTCACTTAACTTCTGTTTGCATTTCAAAATTTCTACACAGTTCTGATTTTTTCATTAGGATTTCAAAATTGTTTTTTCAACTGGTCTTTTCACCAATTTACCAATGCAATTCTCTTGCATTAAAGATCCATTTTTCCCCTGCATGATTATTCTCAGTTTTGCTAGATAGATTACTACTGGCTATAAGCCTGACGTAGGCTTTATGGTGCTTGAATTTTTTCCTCTTGGCTGCTGACAGTAGTTTTTTTTTTTCTTTGACCCAGAAGCTCTGGGTTTGGGCTATAATGTTTTTGAAACTTTTCACTCTGAGGTTTCTTTCAGGAGATGACTGATAGGACTCTTTCTACTTGAACTTTGCCCTCTAGTTCTAAGAGATCTGAGCAGTATTTTATTTTCTAAAGATTTCTTCAAATGTGATCTCTCTCTCTCTCTTTTTTTTTTTTTTGGTAAAAACAGTCAGGGAATCCTATAATTCTTAACTGTTTACTCCTTGATCTTTTATTCCTAGGCCATTTGTTTTTCTATGAAATATCTTACATTTTTTCCCTATTTTTTAGTCTTTTGTGTTTGCTTTAATATTTCTGGTCATCTCATGGAATTATTGGCTTCTATTTGGTCCATTCTGATTTTTGTGGAGTTTGTTGCTTGGACAATGTTTTATACCTCTTGTGCCAAGCTGTTAATTCTCTTTCCAATTCTTTCCCCCATAACTTTCATTTCTTTTCCATTTTTCCTTTAATGACTTCATTTCATTTACAAAAAATATTTTAAAACTCTTTTTAAAAACTCTTCATGTCTTCTAGAAATTCTAGTTTAATTTTTGTGCAAACTATGTTTTTCTCTGAGGCTTTGCTTTTTAATGTTCTGGAATCCTTCTCTTCTTCTCTATTTGTGTTTTGAGCGTCCCTGACACCATAATAGTTTTTTATGGAGGGATTCTTTCTTTCTTTGCTGATCCTTCCTACCTACTTCCTCTCTTCACTCTAACTGTTAGGTCTGAGCTCTGTGTTCTAGAAGGAAGGTCTTGTCTGGTATCATTGATGCTTTCTTTAGGTGTTGAGTTTTGTGTTTTTCCAGGATCTTGAGGACAGTTCAGTTTGGGGATCTGCAAGCTTTCACTTGCAGTCACTCCCAAGGTGCTCTGATCAAAGTCAAAATTTGATTGCTTCCCCCTGGCCCCAACTCTGCAAATTCCTGACCTGGGTTTGAGTCTGAGCAACTGTGGACCACTAGTGGACTCAATTACTGTTAGTCAAATGGAAACCTCTGCTGTTTGAGTGTTAGAACTATAAGTTTCCCTTTGTTTTGGAAGTCCTGGACTGATTATTCCTCTGCAAGATTCAGATTGGGCTAGAAACTGGAACTGAGACCCTGCCCCACTCCTGGATAGTCCTAACACTGGTGCTTGCTTCTGAACTTGCTTCTCTTTGCCTAGGGTCTATAGCTATTTCTTACCCCAGAACTCCACTCCTTGGTACATCTTCTTAGTATATCCTAGATCTGTGACCTGTATCTACACAAACTCCCAGTTGGTACCTGTTTCCATGAGGTACCCTGAAATAGGTCTGGGACTTCCTTTTGCCCTAGTGCACAGGCTCTCCCTGGGCATAGTAATAATCCGCTTCTGGCTTATTCCTGGCCGGTCCCCATCCTCAGTATTCATAGATTTCTCTGTTTGTTTTCCTATGCCAACCCGGGCTTAAAAAGTAACTCACTCTAACTTTTTCTTAGATTTCCTTATCAGGATTCTGTCTGGTGAATTTTCTAGATCTATTTGGAGGAGTTTTAGGGGAGATCTCACTGTACTGCTTTCTACTACTTTGTCATCTTGGCTCTGTCTCCTGAAATATTTGTTAATTAGGATTTCATTGTTAATTTTACACTTGGATCTCTCTTTATGTGAATTTCAGTGTGTGTGTGTGTGTGTGTGTGTGTGTGTGTGTGCGCGCGCGCGCGTGCGCATGCATACATGCGCATGATCTGAACTGATTTTCTTTTATTGTATTATGGTTTGTAAATTATGTATTCACCATTTTTGACTTCTTACAATTGTTTTAATATATCTGTCCGCTAATCATGGTCAATTTTTGTAACAGTTCCATGTGATGCTGAGAAAGGCATATATTCTTTTGTAGTCCCATTTTGAAGATGCCATAAATCTTTTAGTTCTAGTTATTCCAGCATAAATAACTCCAGTTGAGTTATTTATTTTCCCTTTTGTGTAATTTTAAATTAGACTTATCCAGAACTGAGAGGACACTGAGATCTCTTGCCACTATTGGGTTACTGTCTACGTCTTCTTATAGTTCAGTTAATTTTTCCTTTATTAATTAAAATGCTAAGGCATTTGGAGCATATAAATTTGATGCTGATATTGGTTTGTTGTCTATGGTTCCTTTCAGAATTATACAGTTGTCTTGTCTGATAGCATGATTGCAACTCCTACTTTTTTGAATTCACTTGAAGCATAGCACTATTCTTCAGAGCTCCCATCTTTATTCTGTGTATATCTGTTTATTAAATGTTTTTTCTTAAAACAATAGCTTGTAGGGTTTTGTTTTCTTATCTAATCTGTCATCCATTTTATTGAAATGCTTAACCCATTCACATTTGAAGTTATGAGAGTTAATCTCCAATGTGGTCTCTAATACTGGTCCTCCCCTCCTCCATTATAATATTTTCCCCTTCTTCCTCTCTAAGTTCAGTATAATATCTTTTCAGTTGTCTTTGCTTAATTTATTTTAGGAAAACTCTATTCCCACTGGCTCTTTTCCCCTTACCCTTGATCTCCTCCTTCCATTTGTTATCCCTTTCCTAGTTTAGGAGTTTTGCTTGACTTCTTAGTTCCTTTTTCTTTTTTTCTTTTTTAATTTTCCCTCCCTCAAATGAAATTAAATAAGATTATTTCTGTAAAGTCCTTAACACAGTGCTGGGCACATAAGTACTTAATAAATACTTATTTCCTTCCTTCCCTTCTCTGTTAAGTTGTCAAGTAACATCTCCCTGTCCTCCCCTTCAATTTGTTTCATTCATTAGTATTTAAAATTTCATGTTCTGTGCCTTTTTCTAAAATTGGATTTCTTTCTCTCATTCTTTTCATTATTTATCTTCTATTTCTGTCTATTCTAGACTTTTATTCTTTGATTTCTAGCCCTTAATACTTAGTATTCCTTCATTCTCTGTATTCCTCATGGAATTAAAGCTTTTAAAACACTTATTTTGAGTTCCTTCTTCTAAACGTTTTCTATGTTATTGCCTTGTAGATCTTGCCCCTAGTCCTTTTCTAATGTGGTTTATTCTTAGAAATACCCATTCCTGCAGGTAATGAAAAGTATATTACCTCATGGTATCAGTTTTCCTTTGTCCCTAATTGTGCATTTGGTTATTAACCTTTTCTCTCCTCATTTTCATTTTTCCTCTCTTTTGTCTTGAAGTCTTCTTTGTGGGTCTGTACCCTTCCACTCTTCTGGGTGTCACAAACTCTGATTTCCCTTCTCCTGGGACAGGATGAGTGGTCTCTAAGCACCAAATCCCTGCAGATTAAAGTCCCCATCTCCCTTTGCAGAATCTCTCTCTTCTCCCAAGGAAACGCTAATTATTGGTATTACCTCCCATCACTGATTTCCTCTTTGCTTTCCCCCCTTTTCAGTCCTTCCCTTTGCTTCTTCACCTGTAGCCTATCATCTTCCTAAGAGACCATAGGAGTAATATTCTCTTCATTATCAGTCTTTGATTTGATTACAGCACATCCCATATTCCCCTCGATTTTCTTCCTTTTGTGTAACCTCCCATTCTGTAATACAGTCTCATCAAAAACAAAAAACAAAAACAAACCCAAAACATTGATTCACCTGTAGGCAGGGTGTTGTGAGGTTTTGTCCATGATGTTTTAAACCTGTTTCTATAACATCTCTTTGATTTGACTTCTGCTTTCACCCATGTCTCTTTGTGTGCATTTGGAAAAAAATTTCTTTGTGGTCTCTATTATTTTGTTGTCCTTGGTTGTTGTATTTGTTTAACTTTCATGTTGTCTGAGTATTTGAAAAACAAACAATTTGGACAGATCTAGTTTTCTTTCTAGGAATTTTTCAAAAGTTTTCTAAAAATTGAATATACATTTTTTTTCACTAATGGCCAGGCTCAGGCTTGCAAGGTTAAGTCACATTACATTTGCATCTTGAGCTCATTGAATCTTCAGAATACATTATTCCATTCCTTTCTGCAGTTTCTGGAGGGAGCAGAATAGTCTTGTACTATTTGAATTTTCTTTCCTTTGTATTTGAACATCGTTATCTTGAGTGCTTGAAGAATTTGTTGTTTGTCAGTGGTATTGTTAAATTTAACCACTGTGTGTCCTGGAGTTTGCAGCATTAGGTTTATTTCTTTTCTTTTCCTTTTTTTTTTTTTATTTTGGAGATGATCTGTGTGGTTCTTGTGATGGCATTTTGTTTTCTGTGTTCAGAAGTTCTGGGCAGTTTTTTATTTTATTTCTTTCCTTGTGGTGTTCAGATTTTTTGACTTGTTGCAGTCTTCTGGGTGACTTATTATCCTTAAATTATTTCTATGCATCCTGTCTTCAAGATAAACATATTTTGCTTCTGTGGAAATTATTTTTTTTCAATGCTGTTTCTTTTTTGTTTTTCTTTTTGCATATTGTCTTCCATTTCTGTGCATTTGCAAACCCAATCTTGTATTCTCTCTTTTGTTTCTTTGATGAGACTTTTCACTATGGATTCAAATGTATCTATTATACCATTTATTTCTAATGTTCATGCCATTAATTATTTTGCAATTCTATTTTTTTCTCCTTTTTTAAGATAATAGCCCTTTAATAATATTTCTCCACCACTACCACTGTATGTGTATGTAAGTATGAACATCAACTTTTTTCTATTTTTTTCTCTTTTAAGCCATTTAGGAATATCCTGCTATGGTTTCATGCTCTCTTGAGAATCTACAAGATCATTAGCTATTGATTATTTGTTTTTGTCCTATGATTTTTATTCATAGATGTCTGGACTTTTTTCAGTTGATCTGGAGGCTATGTTTCCTTCTGTTATTAATGTCTTCCATGTTGGTTTATCTCCTTTTGCCCAAGAACTCTAATTGAGTTTGCTTCCTTTTGAGATATTTGGTAATTTCAATCTTATTTTCCTCCCTTACACTCTTCTATCATTCACTTTCTGAATCCTTCCCTTTTGATTGTGGTTTCCTTAGGTGCTAGTTCTCAAACCTATCTCAGCTTCCTCCTACACAGGAAAATTCAGTTTTGTGGTCTCAGTCTTCATCTCAAATACCTTCTGGGAGGACAGAACCGATTCCAGCTAGATGCTAGATTCTTTACCTTGAGTTTATGGAGTATCACATAACTATTCGTATGTCCTGCTCCAATTCCCTCTCTTCCTCAGTTCTGTGATTGAGCTTTGTGGCAGCACATAGTGCTACCACACTGCTGTTCCAGCCTAGGCAAGATTATGCTGTTGGTTTTCCAAGGCATTGGGAAAAGAGGGGTAGAGTTGAGTTTTATTGAAGACCCTGCTTATATATAGATCTGCTTAAAAAGCCCTGCTGCTGGAGCATGATAGACATTGGGGCTGGTGGCTGAGTGAGCTCATTATAGGTTAGAAGATTAGCCTTTTCTGCTGTTGGTTCATTGAATCATCAGCTTATTGGGACTCATGGAATATGATACCATGATAGGTTTTGGAGAGGTCTGACACTTCACTTGGATCAGAGAAAATGTTTAGTTTTCCTCCTTGTTGATTACATGACTCTGAAGTCTTTCATGTCCATGTCTAATCAGTATCCAAGACCTGCTGATTCTCCTTTTGTAACATCTCTTGTATATACCCTTTCTTCTCTCACCAACTACTACCACTTGGTTCAAGCCCTCATGATCTCACACTTGGACTATTGCAATAGTTGTTCTCCTTGCACCAACTCTCTCCCTACTCCAGTCCATCTTTCATTCAACTCCAATTATTTTGAAGTTCAGGTCCAACCATGTCAAGCTCTCTATTCAATAAACTCTAGTGGTTTCCTATTTCCTTTTGGGTCAAATATAACATTTTTTTTGTAGATCTGATCAAGACCTTCAGTACTATCAGTTGTGAGGGCTTATGGAAAATTATGTCAAAATTTGGTTGTCCAGAGAAGTTCATCAGTATTGTATGTCAATTTCCTGATGTCATGTTTGCCCAGGTTCTAGATAATGGATGATGCTCTTGCACTTTTCCAGTCACCTGTAGAATGAAACAAGGGTATGTGCTTGCTCCCATGCTTTTTTGCATGATGTTTTCAGCCATGTTGTCAAACACCTTTAATGAGAATGAATACAGCATCAAGATCAGCTTCCACACTGATGGCAAATTCTTCAGCTTGGAAAAGTTATAAGCCAACATCAAGTAGAGGAGTGTTGGTGCATGGTTTCTTGTTTGCAGATGATTGTACATAGAATGCAGTCTCTGAAGCTATGATGCAACAAAGTATGGATCGATTCTCTGTTGCTTGTGCTACTTTTGGCCTAACAACACCAAGAAAACAGCTAACACCACACCATCCATATGTGGAAGTATCAGTTACAACAAACAGAGAAGTTTTGAATGGTGTGGATAAATTTACCTGCCTTGGCAGTGTACTTTCCAGGGATGTATTTATTGAGAATGAGGTTGACACATGCTTTGCCAGATCTAGCTCAGTGTTTGGGAGGCTCCAAAGGAAAGTGAGGGAGAGAAGAGGTATTGGACTAACTACCAAACTGAAGGTCTTCAGAGTCATTGTGCTGACTTCATTGTTGTATGCCTGTGAAACCTGGACAGTATACCAGCACCATGCCAGGAAACTGAATTGCTTCCATTAGAATTGTCTTAGGAAGATTCTGAAGATCACCTGTTAGAATAAGATACCAGATGCTGAGGTCCTTTCTCAAACTAAAGTGTCAAGCATTCAAACTCTACTGCAGAGACCACAACTCCAATAGGCTGACCTAGTTGTTCAAACAATAAACATATGCTTGCTGAAAAGACTATTTTATGGAGAACTCACATAGAGTTTACATGGTAGTCAGAAGAAGTGATACAAGATCTTGCTTAAGAACTTTGGAACTGATTGCGTGATATGGGAGACACTGGCATGCCCTCACCGTAGAAGGTGCTATGCTCTGTGACCAAAGCAGAATTGAAGTAGCTTAAAAGAAACACAAGATATGTTAAATTTAGAGAATCCGCCCCAAATATTCACATGGACTATTTGTGCCCAACCTGTGGTAGAGCATTCTGAGCTTGTATTGGTCTGATCAGCCACAGTCAGATGCACTGTAACTTGACTCTAAAATAGTGGTGTCATTTTGGTCCTCTTTGAGAACAAAGACAACTCTGTATGTGTATTGTATGTATGTATATGTGTACATGTGTGCATATACATATGCAGGTATGTGTATTGCCTCTTGGGTCACATGTAAAATCCTCTGACTTTTAAACCCTTTTATAGGCTGGACCCCTTCTTTACTTTGCTATCTTCTTACATCTTACTCCCCTCCAGGTAATCTATGATCAGGTGACACTGACCTCTGTTGTTCCTTAAGTAAGACTTGGGCCAATTCTGTTTATTGACTGTCTTTCATGCCTGGAATTTTCTCCCTCCTCATTTCTGTCTCCTGGCTTCTCTGATTTCCTTCAACTCCAACTTAAAAGCCTACCTTCTGCAAGAAACCTTTCCTCATCTTCCTTAATGCTAGTGTCTCTGTAGATTATTTCTAATTTATTCTATTTCTTGTTTTTTCATAGTTGTTTGCATGTTGTCTAACCCATTAGATTGTGAGCTTCTTGAGGTCATAGGTTGTTTTTGCCTGACTTTGCAAGCCTAGCATTTAGCATGTACATAATAGACACCTAAAAATGTCTGTTTACTTCACTTGATCTCAGTAGCACTGATACTAATGATCTTAGCATCCTGTTAATAAGAATAATTAAAATAGTGAGTTAAAAGACAGCATTTCCACCTCTCCCTTCCCTGGCCCATTCCTACTTCCCAAGGCATCCCCACCATTGGAATGCCATGTAGTTCTGTTTGAAGAGGTCATCAGTGATAAAGCAGTGTGCTATATTAAACAGTCCACGTTGAAAGCCATCATTGACAAAACCAATAATAGGGGAGATCAAAACAATGGTTCAAGCTTGTGCTGAGAATTTGATGCATTTTTTTTTAATGTGTAAGTGCCTGTGGGCTTTTTAAATTGGGAAAGTGGGACTAACTCCAACTCACTGCTTTGCCTAATGGTTGGTTCCTCACTATTAAGAGGTTTCCATCCTCCTCAGTAGTGTTAGGGAGAGTGGAAAACAGATTCCTACATAGTGAGGGAGGTTAAAACAAATTGGCCTCTAAGGTCCCTTTCAATTCTGAGATTCTATGATTATATCCAACCAAATAATTCCATTTTAGACACCCTCATGGCTCTTTTAATATTTAGAAAATCCACTGGCTTTCAAACTAGGAGAGATCTACTTTCAAATCCTCCCTCTGGATCCTCCATTACAATGTGATCATGGGTAAGCCACTAAATCCCTCTCTCTGTAAAATATAGCAAACATGCTATATTCCTCTAAGTATTCCAGGTAAGGATAAGATGAAATAATTTAAGTAAAATATTTTTCATGCTATATAGTGCCATATAAATGTCAGATGGCATTCTTTATTTTCCTTCTCTCAAAATGTCTTTGTCCAAGCTGGTCTATATTCTTAGAATCATGTTTTTGTGTTTTTTTCTGTTTTTTGCATCTCTAAAATTCTGGCTCATGTCTTCTGTTCTTGAAAGGAAAGCTCAGATCCCAAATCCTCTGGAGCACCAGTGTCAAACTCAAACAGAAATGGGGGCCCACTCATCCTTATATAAGGATCCCCGATGTGCATCAACTCAGTTTTAAAAGGGTAATGTTATTTATGGTGTTTTGTATTTTTATTTATTTTATTAAACATTTCCCAATTATTTTAATCTGGTCAAGGCAGCGGTCTGCTGTGGGCTACAGGCGACAGAAAGAAGGCAGCATTTGACAATTGTTCTAGATACCTTTTTGGAATTGCAAACTCACTGTAAGCCCTAATTCCTGATTGGTTCAGGATGAGGCCAGATACCATCACTGGGACTGTCTTGAGAGCATAGAAGAAAGCAGCCCTTGATTTCATTGAGTCCTCAAAGTGAGGCAAGTTGTTGTGACTGCTGTTGTTAGGTTGTTTTAGTCAAGTCCTAGTCTTCATGACCCCATTTGGATATTGGAGTAGTTTGCCATTTCCTTCTTCTGTTCATTTTACAGATGAGGAAATTGAGGCAAACAGGATCAAGTGATTTGCCCAGGGTCACACAGCTAGTAAGTATCTGAGGCTGAATTAGAACTCAGGGAGATGAGTCTTCCTGATTCCAAGTCCTCTACTCTATCAAGTACCTGTGTTATTACCTCCATTTTACAGGTGGGAAAACCAAGGCTCCAAAAAGGTTATATGACCTTGGACACACTCTTGTCCCTTCCTATCTTCCATCCTGTTTACATTTTGCTCCCTTCTGCTCTCTCTGCCACACAGTCTTCTTGTAGTTCATCATACATGACACTCATTATTCTCCTCTGGGTCTTTTCACTGGTTGTCCCACAGGACTAGAATGTTCTCCCTCCTCACCCCTGCCTCATGGCATCTTTAGCTTCCTTCAAGGCTCAGTTCAAATTGTACCTTCTGCAAGAGGCCTTCCCAGCTCTGCTTCCCACATTAGCATCTTCCCCCTGAGATTACTTTCTATCTACTCTGTATTTATCTTGTAAGTAAATAATTGTTTGGATATTACATCTCAGTCGAGAATGTAAGCTTCTTATGGGTAGTCACTGTGTTTTTGCCTCTCGGTATCCCCAGAGCTTAGGGCAGTCTTGGCAAAATAACGAATGTATGATAAATGCTTTACTAATGAACTTGTCTCTACTAACGTAGCTAACCAACAGCATGGGTGAGATTTAAACCCATGTCTCTCCTAAGGCCAAATCCAACACTCTCCATGATATATCGCACTGCCTTATGTGTACCAAACCTTCTTGTAGACATTGCCAGACACAAGGCCTGATACCTTCCTGAAAGCAGATTGTCTTTGACCATCAAGCAGTAGCTAGCGACTTCTATTCCCTGGTGAACAATCATTTAAATTCCTGCTGGACATGACCAGCCAGTTCCCACTCTAGTTTCAAAGAGAAAGAACATGGCTTTAAACCCTGTGGAAACAATTCTCCACACCAACCTGCCCATTCCATTCCCCAGGATGGAACCAGCAAATCAGCACTATTGACCTTGGCTCTGGGCGCTGCTGACCCAGACTCTGGCTTTAGCACCTCTTAGGACAGCTCTAATTCTGGCTTTGATCTTGGATTTCTGAGCCTCCACTGACTTGACCTGCTTCCCTCTGCATTGACTTTACTTGCTTCCTGTTGTTGTCCCTTCTTTCCTTTCGGCGCCTTCAAACAGTGAGTTGACTTGGCCTCATCCCTCTGGATTACACGCCTACACTCGGCTTGGTTTACCGGAACTGGATTTAGATGTGAGCTCCTTCCCAGGGTGGGGAGAGGTCCCCCAGCATCCTCCATCCTGACAGCTGCTTGTTCTACCCTGCAATCAGCTCTTCCACACCTGTCCTTGGCTTTCAGCTGCCATTAAGCACACATTTATTAAGTGTCTACTGAATGCAAGGCACTATGCTAAACAGGAAGGGTACTGAGACAAAAAAAAAAAAATCCCTGCGCTCAAAAGGCTGCTTGTTCTCAGTTTTACACAGCACCAAAGTACAGAGGGCATAGTTCAATCTGTATTCTGGAAGGAGCCATCAGGAATGAAACTCCCTATCCCTTGTGAAGCTCATGTTGCCTTGTCTTCCTGTGGAGTACTAGTGAGAGCAAATGAGAAAGGATGCAAAGCCCTTTGTAAACTTTAAAGCTAGGTGCTAATTTCTTCTTAAAAAACAAACAAACAAACAAAAATTAGACCTTTAGAGAGGCAGCATGGTATGGAGGGTAGAGAATCATTTGTAGTTGCACTCTTTATAACTATACTTATTCTGAATATGTGTGTTCACACACATCTGTATACACACGATGTCCCAAAAGTTTTTAGCGTAGATTAAAGCTATTAAAGCTTATTATATGTGCCCTTGTTGTTTCTCTTGCTATAATGGAAAGCTTCTTGTTAGTAGGCATTGTTTTATTCATTACAGTTCCATCCCTACCACCCAGCACCTAGAAGGCACTTAAAAATACTTGATTGATTGATTGATTGGAGTTAGTAAGGTCTGGGTTCAGGTTCTCTTTCTGATACATACATACTGGTTATGTGACTAGATAAGTCACTGAAACTCTCACTACTTCAGGCAACTCTCTAGGACTACAAGTTGAGTCAAATCCACAAGCATTGATTAAGAACCTACTATATTCCAGGCACTGTGCTAAACACTGGGGTCTACAAAGAAAGGTAAAAAATATGATCCCAGCCCTCAGAGAGCTCACATTCTAATATAGAAACAAGAGAAGTATAGTATAAATTGGACATCATCCCAGAGGGAAGAGCCTAGCATTAAGGGGGATTACAAGTTGGTGAGCTCCTGTAATTATTATGATTTGGTTATAATGGCATCACTTTCCTTGTGAACATACTTATTGGGGAGGTAGGGTGTGTATGTGTGTTCATCCTTCATTGTCAAAGAAGATCATGCCACCAGAGAAATGATGACATGACTTGCACTTGACTTTGTTTTGAGTGAGGGAGGGCTGTGCAGGTCACCAGCCTCACTTCTCCTCCAGAGTCATCTGAATCCAGTGACCAGATATTCATCAGAATGACTGGAGATAACCCAGGATGAGGCAATTGGGGTTAAGTGACTTGCCCAAGGTCACACAGCTAGTGAGTGTCAAATGTTTGAGGTGAGATTTGAACTCAGGTCCTCCTGACTCCTGTATTGGTACTCTATCCATTGTACCATCTAGCTGCCCCCTAGGGTGTGTATATACATATGCTCTCTCTCTCTCTCTGTATGTATGTATATTTATATATACATATATTACAGTATGTATGTGCTTATACATATATGTTTATATGTCTGTACTATGTGTTATACATACACACATGCATGAATGTATGTATGTATACGTATATAGATATAAATATATATATATCTACACACACACATACACACATATAAATGTGAATGAAATCGGACCTCCAAGGAAGATTTTGTCACAGATCCAATTCAATCTCACATGTCACTTGTATGCACTCCATCCAGTACTAGGGATTCTAGCCAGATTCGTCACTAGGATCGCATATTTAGAGAGTATGCGCAACACTATTCTCCCTTGATGACCAACCAGCATCAGTAGCAGAGTCCTTACCCCTCCCCCATACTTCTTCCCCCTTGACAGGTTAGAAACCATGGGGTATCCCAGGGTCTACTTTTACCTCTAGCACTTTTACCCTCCAGCCCCGACCCATCCCCAGAATCCACCAGTCCTTCAGTAAACTAGAAAACTTAAGGTGTCCCCAAAGCACATTCTTAACCTGGCGACTGCTCTCTAGGTGAGCCTACCCTTTCCATACCCTCTCCTCACCACCATCACTCCCAGCATAAAAAAATCCATAGTTATGGCAGTGATATTGGCTGATGCAAAATAAATACGATGCTGCTTCTTCCTTTCAAGGAGCTGTGATTTCTCTGGAGACATAGAATTTATGCACATGGAATAATTATTGCTGTTACTGTTGTTGTCGACGTTAGTCATGTCCAACTCTTCGTGACCCCATCTGGAGTTTTCTTGGCAAAGATATTTAGGAAGCAATATAAGATAGCCCTAGTTGATTTCATGGCACAGAGTGTGGGGTCGATTTTGGCTCTGAAAAGGTAGAGATCAATTTGGACTAGAGTTAAGGAAAGGAAGTAAGGCTTGTGGGTCATGTCTTGAAGTATGGGTAGGACATATGTAAATAGAAAAGAGAGGGTTCAGCTAAGTTAATGCATTATCTAATGCATCAGCTAAACTAAAGCATACATGAGTTTCTTCTACATCTACATAAAAACAGTATATGGATATAATATATATTTGAGTGATTGTGAAATATGAAAATGATTATACCTTGTGTGCCAAATGCAGGCATGGGAAAAGACTGAAGTAAGAGTGTGAATTATTAGCACGTGGAAGGGAGAGTATGACCACCTCTGTACTGTGTTTCTAGCAGGAAATTGCTTAAAATAAATTAGCTTGGCAAGTTTCTGAGTCATCCACAGCTTTGATTAAAGAGGTGAATGAGTCTCTCCTCTTTAGTATAGAGGTTTACTCCTTATATGCACATTCTTTTGGGTGTCATGCTAAAGGCAACTTCTCGTAATGGGCCCATTTGACTTCCCTCCCCCACTCTCTTCAGCTTTCCAGGAGAGTAGGATGAGTACCTGTTCTTGCATTAGCCTCTTCACTCCTCTCGCCCACATGAGGTCATGTAGTATAGTGGAAAGGGCACTTGATTTAGAGTCACATGACCTAGGTTTGATTCCTTAGTCTGTCACCTATGTAAGTCATATAATTGCTCTGTGCCTCGGTTTCCTAATTTGTAAAATTACAGAAACTGGATTAGATTGCCAATGAAGTCCCTTCCGACTCTAAATCTGTGATCTTAACACATTTCTGCCATTCACTTGAGCAAAGAGCAATGGTGTGGAGGATTCTCTTCCCAGAAAGTCTAGGGTTTCCCTTCAGCTGTGCAGGGCTGGAATGAGTAAGAACAGTGATCCCTCCCCTCTACCTCATGTCTTTTGCCGCCAGGCCAGTTAAGGGAAGATTAGAACAAGGGGGAGTTCTATTCCTCGTTCAAAAGGAACCATTCTTGCCCTTCTTTTTTCAAAATAGTCCAAAGGACTATTTTTTGGAAAGGATCAGAAGGTGACAGAACAGAGGCGGGTAGCAAAGTTCATCTTTTGGTGTTCCCAGGATTGTTCTGTAAGTTATATGGGGACTTTTTTTGGTCATATGACAGTAATTCAGTCTACTCAGTGTCACAACCCTCACCTCTCAATTCTTCCTTAACCTTTTTGAAAGGTAATGCTTTTTAGTTGCCTACAAACAATGGCCCCCATCTCATATTCTCAGCTGGATTAGGAAAACTTTTCATTCTGTGGCTCCCCTGATCACTCCCTTTAAATCATCCTTAGATTTGGCTTCAAACCCTCCAGATTATGGGTCAGATAAATCTAATTGGACTTATACCAGGAGAGGTATAATTTAGTTTCATTGTCTTTATAAGAGTGTGAAGGTCTGCATTTTTAATACAGATAGCTAGCATTTATATAACACTTTTTAAAGTTTTCAAAGCATTGGTACATATGTTATCTCATGATCCTCTAAACAACCTTGTGTGCTAGGTGCTATTATTTTCTCTGTTTTACAGATGAGGCAACTGAGGCTGAGCATATGTAACTGACTTGCCCAAGGTCATATAGTTAGTAAGTGTCTGGGTGGAATATAAAACCAAGTTCTTACCTGAACTTCGGTTCACCACCTAGCTGTCATCTTTTTTTTTGGTAGCCATCATCTTTTTGAGGTTAATGTTGAAAATTATCATCTCAACTCCTCCTACAGTGCCTGGCACAGAGCAGGTGCTTGAGAAATGCTTGTTGAAAAAACAGATAAAAATTATTTTGGCTAGATATATATGCTCATATACCACTAGGAATTTTCCTTGAAGGCCATGTCATTACTATATCATGGACATATTAAATATTCCTATGCCTTTCAAGAAAAGTCATATGTTGGTTACTATGAAATATGTTTTACATGTCTTCAAATTGCTTGCCTTCTTAAGGGGTGGGAAAAGGGCAAGAAGGAGGGAGAGAATTTGGAACTCAAAATCAGAAAAAATGAATTTAAAAATTAAAATAAAAAGTTAACATGTAATTGGGAAACAAGTAAATAAAAATGTTTATTTAAATGTAAAAGGAATTGTAAAAAAGTATATATTTTATTGAAGTTTAGCCCACTCTAATGCTCAGTTGATGGAAAATAAAAGATCCCAACAATAGAACTGGTTGAGAAAGAAAGCTGAGTTGAACCCCAAAGTCCTTCCCCCATTCTGTGCTCTCATGAATCAAACCTAGGTCTTCTGTGGGTTACATATGCCCAGTGAATATTAAATGCCCATTTCTGAGTTAGGAACTCTTGTTTCTCACATTTTGGGGAAACTGAGATGTGAACTATGCCTAAGCTTCATTTTAGCTATTTCTACAGAGTAAAACTCTGGGATGAGAGCAACAAGTCAAAGACAGAAACTGATCTTTTGAGTCAGGACCCCAGGATTGAGCCCACTCTATTTCAGTCCTGATTTATTGGTGGGGAGGAGAGAAGGGCAGGGGAAGGCTGTGAGCTACATGAAAATAAATGGGGAGAAAAAAGATACTAGACCTAGAACAAGAGACCACAGATATTTATGGGGGAAGAGGAGAATAACAAGGAGGAGAAAAATCTAGGGTGGAGGAAAAGGGAGAGAGAAACTGAATCCTACACCTGGCCCTTTAAAGAGACATCCCATAGCACCTCCAGCTTCAATGGAGGAATGTGTTTGGGCCACTGAGAATACCGAGATGAAGCAAGTGCTTAGGTACAGCCTCTTGGCCATATGCCCAGAAGACAGAAGAGATGTGGCCTGCTCCATCTGCTGGCCTGGACTGAAGACAGAAGGACTTGTGGGAGTTTCCTATATTTCTACCTAATGCTTCCTGTCTAGTCAGGTCACTTTTAAAAGAGCCCGTCAAAAATAATCTTCCTTCTTGCTAATGCCTCTAAAGCATTCTCCTTCTCCTTTACTCTGACTTTTTCCAGGGCAAAGGTATCATCTCATCATACCTGCAATCTGTGTACCACATATCTGGCTAGATGAAGGTGATTCTTAGGTTGAGGTTCATAAAGACTAGGTGAGATCTAGAAAGCTACTGCCCCGTATTTGAATGTGTAATAGTCTACCCACTCCTGTCAAGGTTCTGTTTTCAAGGTTGCATCAATTGTGGTCCATATAACAAAGGTATCATTACTCCATCTTTTGGTGTATACTGTATCAAAGACCTCCAGCAATTTATTTTGTTGTTGTTCAGTAGTTTTAGTCTTGTCTGACTCTTCATGACCTCATTCAGGGTTTTATTGGCAGAGGTAGTGGAGTGGTTTGCCATTTCCTTCTCCAGCTCATTTCTTTTTTACAGATGCAGAAACTGAGGCAAACAGGTTCAAGTGGCTTGCCCAGGGTCACACAGCTAGTAAGTATCTCGGGCCACATTTGAACTCAAGATTATGAGTCTTCCTGTCCTCAGGCCTGGTACTCTATCCACTTTGCCACCTAACTGCCCCCAGTAACTTATAGGACAGCCTATGGCCTAAGACATTTTTCAGGAAGACACATAGAAAGTAGACTGTTCAAGGCCTATTCAACTACAATGAGGCCTCATCCGGATTTCTTTCCCTTCCTCCAGTCAATACACTCAGACTATAGATACACTATAAGAATCTCAGAAACCTGGGTTACCTTTGCTCACAACCTACTACCAGCAGCTCCAGAGCAAAAGAGAAACTGATTCACTTCCTTGTTCTACGGAGGCAGTAGTTGCCTCTCTGTTCCCACAGCTCATCTGCCTCCTAGATTGTGATAACAAATTCAGTCACTCTGCCTGTAAAATGCTCCCCCACCCCCACCTTTTCTCAGGTCTATTGTTCTGGCCACAGCTGACATTTCCAGACATCTTAATAATCAGCAGGGCTGTGAGGAGGTGTGGCACATTACCATATTGCTGGCATTGAAATGGATAAGTATGCAGGCATCTAACAGAATAAATGAAGGATCTGAGAGCAAGCTTGATAGAATGGGGAGAAGACAGAGGAAGGCTGGGAAAGGAGCATAACTAATGTGGGGAAGAAGGTGCTGGAAGGACCTGGGGGACGAGGTCAGCAGAAGTCAAACTTCATCTGCTTCAGAATTTTGTCAGGGATCCACTCTGGTCAAGCTTATAGCTTGACCTAGTCACAAAAGATGGCAGATCACCTGAATGTCTAGTTCCTTAAATATCCGCTGCCTTTACTCTTGTCTCTTCCTTCACCTCTGTGCCCTCCTCCAACTGAATCTGTCTAACAGATTAACTCCAACATGAGTAGCCTACCTCTTTCCCCAGTGGGGTCCTGACACACCATCCCCACCAATCCAAGACACCTCAGGATGACCAGAGTTTTGGCTGAAAGAATGTCATTAAATTTCATCATTTGTGGGTAGGAGGTAGGAGGAAGGTGAGTGTGACTTAGCGTGTGTGGGTGGATGGGGAGAGAGAGAGAGAGAGAGAGAGAGAGAGAGAGAGAGAGAGAGAGAGAGAGAGAGAGAGAGAGAGAGAGAGAAATACATGAATAATGAATGGGATTCTAGCTAGGTATTCTTAAGCTTCTAGACAGGGTCTTTTCCAAATGCTGAAACCTCTGAAATTCATTAGCAAATCTTCTGTCTCTTTATCCTCGTCAACTACCATTCTAGGTTCTTGGTGGTGGTAGTGAGGGAATGCACACACCTTTTCCACCCTCACTCTCAGGAGCTAGAAGCATTTTTAAATAGAGTTATTGAGAAATTCTTTGGAATAATGCAAAGCCACCAGTTGCAGGGCAGGGACCCAGCATCGTTATCTGTAAAATTAGGGGGCTGGAGGAGAGGTCTTTTTAAGTATAGTGATTCCTTGTATCTATACGTTTTAGGATTGCAAGATCAGTCAGTTAGTCAATAAGTATTTATTAAGTTCCTACCAGTATGCCAGATAGACAGCTAGGTGGCAAAGTGTATAGAGCACCAGACCTGGAGTCAGGAAGACCTGAGTTCAAATATGGCCTCAAACACTTACTAGATCTGTGACTCTGGGCAAATCATTTAGCCCTATTTGTCTCAGTTTCCTCATCTATAAAATGAACTGGAGAAGGAAATGGTAAACCCCTCCAGTATCTTTGCCAAGAAAACCCCTTTCTCACGAAGAGTCAGACATGACTGAAATGACTCAACGACAACAACATATGTTAGATACTATGCTAAGCACTGAGGAGAAAAGGAAAGGCCAAAAACAGTCTCTTCCTTCAAGGAACTCACAGCCAAATGGAGGAGACATCGTGGAAATAGGTATGTGCAAACAAGACGGATGGATGGATGGATGGATGGATGGATGGATGGATGGATGGATGGATGGACAGATAGATGAACAGACAGATGAACAGATGGACATATAGACAGACAGATAGATGAACAGATAAATAAATGGACTGACAGATGGATGGACAAAGACAGATAGACAGATGTTAAACTGGAAATAATCTCAGAGGAAAGACCTTAAGAGGACTAAGTCTATTAAAGGCCACAGATTCATAATTAGAAGGGACCTTAGAGGTCACTGAGTCCAACCCTTTCATTTGATAAATGAGGAAACCAAAAGATAAAGAGATTAAAAGACTTGCCCATAGCGAGGCTGAGATAGGATTCAAACTTAAGTCTTCCTGACTTCTAATCCAATGCTGTATTTCCTGTATCATAAGGTTTTGTATTTAGCGTGCCGATGACTACTCTGGCACAGTCTAGCATGCTCTTGGATTCGACAGGATTTGGTGTCAGGAACTCTGCTGACACTCTGGAAAACATTGCTACAAATGACATAATTCAGAGAAACCATAAACCTCACTGACATCTAGAAACCCTTGCTAGAGGTGGTTTGTCCAGGCTCCTGTGGGTGAGAAATGTGTGTGGCTTGGATTTCAGGACATCTTTCATTCTCTTCACCACACCTTTCTGTTAAGAGCCTGTTGCATCACTCAGACTCTTCATTTACATGTTTGAGCAGATTCAGAAACACAAAAGCTTGAGGGTCAAATGCTCCCTAGTCAATAAGGCTTCACCTCTTATTTCTCAGAGCAAGAAGAAAGCGAGGAAGCATCCACTGCTTAAATTGCCTAACCAATCTGTGGCACTGGAGGTCTTCAAGCAGAGGCTGGGTAACCACTTGTTAGAGGGATTGTTTAGTGTATTTCTTCAGTTCCATTCCATTCAATTCAACAGATATCTATTAAGAACCTTGCATCCTGGGCCATCTCCAGTCATCCCGATGAATATTTGGCTACTGGACTCAGATGGCTCTGGAGGAGAAAGTGAGGCTGATAACTTTGCACTTTGACTTCCCTCACTCATATCAAAGTCAGTTGTAAGCCATGTCATCATCTCCCTGATGTGAAGGTCAAACCACACAACCACACACATACAACCACAAAGTACTGAATTAGATGTTGGAGATAAAAAGTTGAAAAAAATAGAAAGAAATAATCCCTGGCCTCAGGGAGCATACATTTTCTTAAATATCTTCTTTTTATTGATACCTTTTGTTTTTATACCACCTTTATTTCAGAAAATATCCCTTCCGTATCCCCTACCCAGTGAGCCATCCCTTGTAACAAGGATTTTTTTTGGAAAGGGCAAAAAGTTTGGCAAAAGTAATTGATATAATTACAATACATTTAGTTTCTTTCTTTCTTTCTTTCTTTCTTTCTTTCTTTCTTTCTTTCTTTCTTTCTTTCTTTCTTTCTTTCTTTCTTTCTTTCTTTTTTATGAAATCCACCCAAACAGCACACCAAAGGTGGTGATTCTTCATTTCCTTTCTTTCCTTTCCTCCTTATCTCCTTTGACAGGGATGTGCTTTCCCTAAAAGGAGAAGAAGGTTATCTTCAGGACCTTCAGCTTCCTAGTGACCCCAAGACATAGAAAGTCCCAAGTGTGGGCAGTTGGGGCTGCTAGAACATGAGTCACCATGTCTTTTACCATATCCCAGCCTGATAACAGATGTATTTTTATATGGAAACAAGGAGAGGTGTGGAGGAAGGTTGTGTCCAGAGAAGCATATTCTTGTTGTGTTGGGGCAAAGTAACTTCTCTTTGTCACCTGTTCAGTAACTTGCTAGTGCTCTATTTCATCTCAATGTTTAACTTGAACTAAGAAAGTGCTGAGGTTCGAGACACCTTCAACAGAAGGCATGTGTCATGCCTGGACTCCAGAGATTTATCCTTGCTTCTTAACAGTCTGTTTATCCTTTTGTGTTTAAATGCTTATTTTGTCTCAGCTGGCAGATGTGAACAATCCACATTGCTAAACTATGTGTTGCTTGTGGTCCTTCGTTCTTGAAGAGGACCAAAATGACATCACTGTTAGAGTCAAGTTACAATGTGTTTGACTATGGCTGATCAGACCAATATGAGCTCGAAATGCTCTACCACAAGCTGGGCACAAATAGTCCATGTGAATATTTGGGATAAATACTCCAAATCTGCACATCTCACATATTTTTTTGAGATACTACTTCAATTCTGCTTTGCTCATACAGCACAACACCTTTTCTGATGTGGACACACCATGCTGAGCAGTCCTGTGCCAGTGTCTCCCATGTCACACAGTCAATTCCAAAGTTCTTAAGAGAGACCTTGAGAGTGTCCTTGTATCACTTCTTCTGACCACCAAGTGAGCACTTATCCCATGTGAATTCTCCATAAAATAGTCTTTTAGGCAAGCATAGATTGTAGCCTCTGAAGCTGAGATGCAACAAAGTGTGGATGTGCTTGTGCTAATTTTGGTCTAATAATTAACATCAAGAAAACACAGGTGCTTCATCAGCTACCACCACACCATCCATATGTGGAACCATTAGTTATAGCAAATGGAGAAGTTTTGAATGCTGTGGGTAAGTTCACTTACCTTGGCAGTATGCTTTCTAGGGATGTATACATTGTTAATAAGGTGTACACATGCATTGCCAGAGCTATCTCAGTGTTTGGGAGGCTCTGAAGGAAAATGTGGGAGAGAAGAGATATTAGACTGCCTACCAAACTTAAGGTCTACGGAGTCATTGTGCTTTCCTCATTGTTGTATGCCTGTGAGATCTGGACAGTCTACCACCGCCATGCCAGGAAACTGAATCACTTCCATTCGAACTGTCTTAGGAAGATTCTGAAGATCACCTGGCAGGATAAGGTACTAGACACTGAGGTCTCTACTTGAACTAAACTTCAAAGCATTCAAACTCTACTGCAGAGAATGCAACTATGATGGGCTGGCCTTATCATTTCAACTATGTGTATTATAGAGTGAAGGGTTAAGAAGAATGGTTGGAAGGATTCAGGAATGTTGAGGGAAAGATTTAAAACTATAATATTTTATCAAAGTGAGATCTCTATTTGGGGCCTTGGAGCCAGAACAGAGTTATTGCTGAATTCTATCTAACTTTCCAAGGAAGAAAAAATACTCTTCCCAAGATTCCTCTAATGAATAGCACTAGCTGGATTGGCATGAGTCAGGTATCCTTCATTTTCTGGTTTGAGAACAAAGTCACTCTCCACAGTGAGTCAAGAGAATGACTAGAGAGAAAGAGAAATGGCCCACAAAAAAGTATGTATGGGGGAATGAGTGACTCAAGCCTTCCTACCTGCTTACCAGGTTGGCATGAAGCAATACCACTGTTAGATTAGCAGCTGGGGGAATCAGGAAAGCTTTCATGGAGGAAGTGATATCTAACACATTCATTGAAGGAGCACAGGAATTTTAGACATTGGAGTCGGAAATGGAGTTGTCAGCCTGAAAGTCTGGTTAAAGGAGGCAAACAGACTAGGTGATATGTAAATTCACATTGTTTACTCCCTTGAAGCTAGCGGATACATGCTGCATGGAGCCAAAGCATAAGTTCTAACTTTCTGATGCAAGAATGACCAAGGCTTAAATATGTTTTAGAACAATCCCAATTCAGGGCCTCTATTTCACTCAAATTTATGCTCTCCATATATGTTTAACCATATTATGAGAAAGGGATTTTCTTAATCGAATAGGTGCTAAGTACAATAAGATAAGAGAGTTGACAAAGTGTCAATTGAGATTACGACTCAGGATACCTGTGCTTTCTTTATCATTAATATGCCATAACATAGTATATGCCCCAAAATTATTAAGATAAGAAAAAGTGCCATTATTCAAGACAGCCTCTTGGGTTAAAGGTCTCATCCTTAATGGCCATTAACAGAGGAAAAATGCTCTTAAGTCAGCCGCGTCTGGCCTTGTTGACATAGGAAGAGGTATTCTCTGAGTTTACTCAGAGAACAAAGGAGCTGCCAGGTCCAGGTTCTTCTGCTGGATGATTAGTTCAGGCTCTGGTCCTTACTGAGATTATTAAACGATTAGAGTGCATTCCAAACAGGTGGTAAAGCCTGTACAAAGACATGAAGATAGAGGATGGAATGTCATGTCCAGAGAACAGCTTACTATTCAAGTGTGGCTTTGACAGAGGATTCCAACCCATGAACCATGAGCTCCTTTCATAGGACTTCTTGACCTAGTAGTCTGTGAATATATGCGTGTTTTTTAAAAAAATTGATAGCTGCATTTCAAGATCATTGGTTTCCTTTGCAATCCTACATATTTTATTTTATGCATTTAAAAACATTCCTCTGAGAAGGGATCCAAAGGCTCCCTCAGCTTGCCAAAAAGATCCATGATGCAAAAAAAGGCTAAGAACCCTTAGCCTCTAGTTATGACAAGAAGCTCTAGGAATCCATAAGCATACCAAACACTATCATTCTGATCTTTATTTAGCTCCGATATATGCATCTTGACTCAAAATACTAAATAAACATAACTTCTGCAGACTGAATAAATAATGTCTCATGTATAGGTATTACTAATCTTTCAAATGTATGTAGATGATGTTATGAATGATAAAATACAAATTCATTTAAAAGTGTCACTGCATTCACAGTGGCTTTTTATCATCATGTATTTTCTTTTAGCAACAGATTTCAGGGTATCAGTTTGAGGACTACAAACTTTTTTTGAACTGAAGAGTCTTCCTATTAGAAAAGTTTGGAAATCACTGGGTTAAATGATCTCTGATGTCTCCTGCAAATCTAAGATTCTATCCTTTGATTTTGTGTATATATATCAGTAAAATTTTCTGTACAGGAGTAAGGATTTCAAACTAGTGACCTCTGGAAATCACTCAGCTTCATCTGTGGCTAGATCCACCACGAAAGCTCAATCCCCAAGGAGTGACAGAGCTTAATACAGATATATCCTGTATAATGTTATTCATTGGTTCCAGGAAAACAGAATGCTAGGCAAAATGATATTTTTGGGTTGGGGTGGAGTGAGGGGAGTGAATTCTATAGGAGCAGAACTGAATGAAGTAAAGTTGGAACAGCTGGGACCTAGGAGTGCTGAACAGGAAGCTAGAGCTTCTGGGTAGAGAATAGGGAGTTGGAACTGGAGTCTCCCAATGGAAGGTGAACAGAGGGAGGGGGTGGAGGTGGGGCCTACTGGCCTGATCTCTGGATTTTGAAAGCTATGGTGAGTGTAATTATATGTCACAAGTCCCAACTTCGTGGTGATGTGTCTTTGGTTATTTGACTGTATCGGTTCTCAGACAACAGACGCAAGGGGTCCCAGGGAACCTGCTGAATGTCTTTCTTTCCAGCTTGGGAAAACCTGTAAGAGTTTGTGCCCTTGAGAAGTCAAAAGCCTCTCTATGTCATAATGAGACATTGTCTTAAAGCATTATTGTGAAATTACATTGGTCAGCAGTAACGTCATGCAAGATTGTATGACTCAATGAGAACAGAAGGAAGGAGTTGTCTGGGTGAGGCTCTACTCAGGACAATGGAGCTGTGACTAAATTCTCAGGTGAAAGGGTTGAAAGGAATAAAAATTTTTAAAGTAAATAGCTTGGTGTAGCAAAGAAATTTCCAAGGCCAGCCTGTGGCCCATTTTGTTTTTTCTTCAAAAAAAATTATTACTATCGCTTATATTTTCAATCACCTTCACCTCCAAGTGTATCCCTCCCCCTCTCCCTAACCAGGAACCATCATTCCCAGCAACAAAGGAGAGCGAGAAGGGGTGGGAGTGAGGGGAGTAGGGAAAAAGAAAGAAGGAGGGAGGAGGAGAGGGAGAGACAGAGACAGTATTTCAGCAAAACTAAAGAATAGATCAACTAAGTGATGTTCCACATCCATGGTCCTCCCACCCTTTCTCCAAAGAGAGGGAGGGGCATTTTCTTGTCTCTTTTGAGGGGAGGGGCATATTTTTATCAAACTATATTCCTAGGGGGAAAAAGAGTATGCTACAGAAAGAAAAAAAAACAAAAAAACTTGGACAGTGTCTTAGAGTCAGAAATTGCAGAATTTTATGGACTCCCACAATATTAACCGGGAGGGACCAAAAAGGTCATTTAGTATAACTTTCTTTTAACAGATGAGGAAACTGAGGCCCATGGAGAGGAGCCACTTACCCAAGGACACACAGGGGACAGAGGCTGGCAGGGCTGGCTTTGGAGGTCAGATAAGAAACCTTAGGCAGGAAGCAAACAACAGCCAGCCTTTGAGCAGACCCAACAGGCAATTAGGCAGTTAAATATTCAGTGATGTTTATTATTCTGTTTCTGCTAATCAGGATAATGCCACTCGTTGTTCATGCCTGACTGCACCTGTAGCCTGAGCTTTTTTCTCTCCGACCTTTACGACAGAACCGGTGAGTTTTCTTTTGAAGTACCAGGGCCCTGGGCAACCAAATCCCTTCAGGGCTTAAAAGGGCACAACTGAATTTCTAAGGGGACTGGGTTCAAATCCCCCTGTTGACACTGAGTAGGTGTGTGACCCTGAATAAGTTGTTTGAACTCTTTTTTTAAGGACTCAAGCGTTTGCTATCTCTGTGACCTTGGGCATATCATTTTGCTTTTCTGGGCCTCTGTTTCTTCATCTGTAAAATGAGGGGGTTAGACAAGATAAGTCCACACTGATCTCTAACCGTCAGCTAGTAACCAGCTTGGGGAGAGACTGGGGATTGCCTTGTTCCATAGGACAGTGGAGGATCATAGGATCTTAGATTTAGAGCAGGATTGTTGTCTTCTGTCATTTGATCTCAGAGGCCCATGACATCAGGAAGGAAGCCATGACATGCAAGTGCATTGAATTTGAGTGTGTTTGTCCTTCGTTGCTGAAGAAGACCATGCCATCAGAGAAATAATGACATGACTTGCACTTGATTTTGTTTTGAGTGAGGGAGGGCTGTGCATGTCACCAACCTCACTTCTCCTCCAGAGCCATCTGAATCCAGTGACCAGATATTCTTCAGGATGACTGGAGATGACCCAGGATGAGGCAACTGGGGTTAAGTGATTTGCCCAAGTTCTCACAACTAGTGAGTGTCAAGTGTCTGAGGTGAGATTTGAACTCATGTCCTCCTGACTCCTGTGCTAGTGCTCTATCCACTGCACCACCTAGCCCCAGCAACCTCAGTTTGTATCCAAGTCATGGAATTGGATTTAAGGGAGGCAGGGTTGTGCAAAGTCACCAGCCTCACTTTCTCCATCAGTGCCATCTAGGTCCAGTGGCCAGATATAGATCTGGACAATTGGAGATGGCCCAGGATGCAGTGTGAGACCTTGGTCTTTTAAGTTTAACAGGTCTCATTTTGAGGCAACACCCTTTCACTGATTAAGGCTCGGTAAGAAATGAAGCAAACAATGGCCTCTTTTACCTAGTCAAAAAAAAACCAAAAACAAACCCAACAATCTGGAGAGAAAGAACCTTAGGATTTTGGGCCAAAACCAAAACAGTTGTTCTGAGTCAATAAGGGAGAGGATGAAAGCCCTATGGGGTCTGGCTACCCCCTCCCTACTTTCAGTCTCCCCATCTCTTCAAATCCCCACTCCCCCATCTTGGCCCTAACCCTTCTCAGTCCCTATTTCCCCTTTTCACTGCTCTCATTATGCTTCTTGGGAGGTCTAGCTCAAATGCCAACATCATAATCAAAACCTCTGTCAACTAATTGAAACCCATAGTAAAAGCGCCAGACTTGGAATCAGGAAACCTGGGTCTGAGCCCTGAGCTTCTAAGCTTGGTAGCTGTGTGACCTCTTAAACTCTCTGTGCCTCAGTTTTCTCATCTGCAAGATGGGGATAATACTATTTGCAGGCTTATTTCAGGACGTAGTTAGTAGCCTTAAGTTGTTTAGTTGTTTTTTTAGTCATGTCTGACTTCACAAGCCCATTTTTGGAATTTTCTTAGCAAAGACACTGGAGTGTTTGCCATTTCCTTCTCCAGCTCATTTTACAGATGAAGAACCTGAGGGCAAACTGGGTTAAATGACTTGCCCAGGTTCATATTGCTAATAAGTGTCTGAGGCCAGATTTGAACTCAGGAAGAGAAGTCTTCCTGACTCCAGGCCCAGTAGTCTATCCACTGTGCCACCGACCTGCCTTAATAGTCCTAGATAAATGTGAGCTTTATTGTTCCCTTAAGGATACCACATGTCTGCTAGGGGTGAGGAACCTGCAACCTTGAGGCCACTCATGGCTCGCTAGGTCCTCAAGTGTAGCCCTTTAAGCAAATCCAAACTTCACAGAACAAATGCTTAGACCCTACATGGCCACAGGTGGCCTTGAAGCCAAAGATTCCCTGCCCCTGGCTCCAGTTAAGTATTGATATCTACTCCTTGTATGCCTTCTATTTCACATGGCTATCAGAAGGCATCACGCTCTTTGTTCTCCACAGCTACATATATACAAGCATTGTATAGTATAGAAAATACTGAATTTGGAGTCAGAAAACACGGGTTTACATCCTGACTTTGCAACATACTAATGGGCCAGCTATGAGTTTCCTCCTCTATAGTGAAGAGGTTGTACTAAATGATTTCTAGAATCCCTCCCAGCTCTAAATCCCTTGATCCTATGACCTCTGCTCTGCCACCATCACTCAACAATCTCTTTTCCTTTGAAGTTCAAGCAATCCAATTACACCACCCTTTCCCCATCCCATTGACCTCTGAACCTTCTCTAATCTATTTCAATAAGATTTGTCCATTACTACAGAGAATAATGAGGGCAGTAGCTTGCCAGCTTAAGGAACTTCAGGAGAATCTGGAGAGTAATGATGACCAACCATGAGCATGGCTGGTCATGTGAATGGGCATGCATCCAAAAACAATCAGATGAAGCAAATTGGACAAACTCTTTGTCAAGCTCATCAATCTTTTACTCACCTCCATAGTGAATTATTCCAACCAGCACAGTACCTAGCCTTTCACTTGGTTCCTGGAATTTTGTTGAGATCCTTGCTTTGACCCAATTTTTACTTTAAACAGAACCTTCATTTCTACAATTCATCTTCCCTATTACTGATCTTGGCTTATTGGTACAAAAAATCTTTCTGTTCCCCATTTTACACATTGATTGATAATGACATGAACTCTCCCCCAGATCCTACTAACTCCTTAACAAGGAGTGTACCAAGAAATCTGCTCAGTCAAAGTCCATTGCAAGGTACTCACTATAGGGAACAGTACTTTTTCTTTCTGACCTACCCTTTATTTACGATTGATTGATTGTTTGTTCGCTTGTTTATCTATCTATCTACTCTTTCATCTTGGAAACTTCAGTGTGTCATTAATTCTAGACTTTGAGTTTCTTAACTTGCGCAACTCCTATGACCTTCATGTTTATTTCAGCTACATTCAGATAAACCCTCATCATTTTCCATTCTGCTCATTTCCAATCTTGGATCACCCCCACCATCTGCCTCTTCCAACCCTATTCTGGAGCAACAGAGCACTTCTGGATGAAGTTAGGAGACTGTTTGGACTAAGGATATTAGAAATTAGAATACCCAACTGGGAGTTTGCAGCTGCATGGCAGTTCTTTTATTCATCTCTTCTTTATTGCTTTAGTATTCTCAATAACAACAAGTCTGACCCTTCTGTCTTCTTCAAGCTCTGAATTCCACCTTCAACTGCCTCCCTCAGAGAATGACCTCAACTTATGTGAGAATATCTGTGAATATTCTGTGAGATGAATATCACTGCTGTCCATGCAATTTCTGTATCTCTTATTTTCGTTATAACAAATACTTTAATATTGCTGTTTATATGAGCATTTATATACATGTACAGATAAATCCATACATACGTATATATGTGTGCATCTATATCTCTATATAAATATAAATATATATCTAAACATATATATATGTATATCCAATGCCATGAGACTCAGAACTGGAAGGAACTTTTCTTTTTTTTTTCTTTTTTTTTTAATTTTTTAAATTTTTTTAATGTTTAACAATCACTGCCATACAATTGCAATTTTATCCCTCCCCACCCACCCCCCACTACCTCCCTCCCTCCCCACGACTGCATACAATTCTGTATAGATTCTACATATACTTTCCTATTGAGTATATTTTCACTATAGTCATGCTATGTAGTCAGACTAAGATAAATGAAAGAATCCGTATAACAAATCAGAACATGATACACAAACACATACACATACACAAACATGATCTGCTACATTATGTGAGTGACTTCCATATTTCTCTCTCTGAGTGTGGAAGGCATTTTGCCTTGAGGTCCACCATTGGGATTTTTTTTTTTTTTCAGAAGTTCTTGTGTTATTACAAAAATCTAAGTCTACCAGAAAAAACTCTCACACACTGTGGTTGTTGCTGTGCATAAAGTTCTCCTGGTTCTGCTCCTTTCACTCAGCATCAGGTCATATAAGTCTGGAAGGAACTTTTCCATTGAACTAAATCTCCTCATTTTATATATTACCCATGACAAAACTGAGGCCCAGAGAAATTAAGTGACTTGCCCAATTAGTAAGTAGCAGAATCAGGATTCGAATCCAGGGCTTCTGATTATAACACCATGGTGGTCTGGCAACATGTCATAATCAGATAGAATGCTGGACTTGGAGTCAGGAAGGCATCGGTTTGAGTTTCACCTCCAGCGCTTTCTAGCTGTATGAGCAAGTCACTTAGCCTTGCTGGGTCTCAGTTTCCTCATCTGTGAAAATGGGTTTATAAATATCACCTATCTCACAGGGTTGTATCTCATTTCAATCCAAATGAGATAATGCATTTAAACTACTTTAAAAAAAACTTAAACCTGATGTAAATATGATCTCTTACTATCCAGCTAAGGAAACTGAGAATCACCATTATCTATTTCTCCATATAGTCAATAAACATTTATTTAGTACCTGTAATTTTATAACTTCCCTTTCTTCTTTCATTTCTTCCACCTAACTTTCTGTCTCAGAAAATGAAGTGGTCCTTTTTCCTTTGCCAAAACCAATCCTCCCAAAGGTGGTCATTATTCTATTGCCTTCTGTCTTCTTCAGGACCCTGCTCTTCCATCCTTCCCTCATTCTCATTGTCTGGTTTTGTTGCTCTGTCTCAGTCTCTCTTTCTCTCTCTTCCTTCCTTCCTTCCTTCCTTCCTTCCTTGCTTCCTTCCTTCCTTCCTTCCTTCTTTCCTTCTTTCTTTCTTTCCTTCCTTCTTTCTTTCTTTCTTTCTTTCTTTCTTTCTTTCTTTCTTTCTTTCTTTCTTTCTTTCTTTCTCTCTCTCTCTCTCTCTTTCTTTCTTTCTTTCTTTCTTTCTTTCTTTCTTTCTTCTTCCTTCCTTCCTTCCTTCCTTCCTTCCTTCCTTCCTTCCTTTCTTTCTTTCTTTCTTTCTTTCTTTCTTTCTTTCTTTCTTTCTTTCTTTCTTTCTTTCTTTCTTTCTTCCTTTCTTCCTTTCTTTCTTTCTTTCTTTCTTTCTTTCTTTCTTTCTTTCTTTCTTTCTTTCTTTCTTTCTTTCTTTCTTTCTTTCTTTCTTTCTTTCTTTCTTTCTTTCTTTCTTTCTTTCTTTCTTTCTTTCTTTCTTTCTTTCCCTTTCTTCTTATTGCTCCTTGCCAATCTCTTCCTTTTTCCCGGTTCACACCTCAGTCTAAAAACAACCCTGTTTCCCTCATTCTAAAAATAAACAATAAAAAAAACCCCTCTTTCCTTGACCTTGCTAATCCCTCAACCTGTCATCCTACATTTCTCCCCCAATGCCACCCATCACTATTCCTAAAAAGAGTCTTTCTAATCACTGCCTCCACTTTGATATCACCTCCTCACTGCAGTTTGGCTTTTATCCCCACCATTCCATGGAAACTGCTTTCTCCAAGGCCACTAATGGCCTCTTTTCATTCCTTATTTCCCTTAACCTTTATTCAATAATTGATACCAGCGATCACAATCCTCTTCTTTAGTCAGTCAACAAGCATTAATTAAATGCCAACTATATGCCAGGCTCTTGATAGGGACACAAAATCAGAATGGAAACAATCTCTGCCCTTAAGGAATTTATTTCTTGTTAGGGGAGACAACATTATATATATATATATATACACATATATATGTATGTATGTATATTTCTATTGGGGGAGACTAATATATACATATACATACATACAAAATATATACAAGGTGGATAAGAGATGGGGAGGGCATTCGAAGTAAGTGGAATCAGGAATCATGTAGAAGGTCATGCTTGGCTTCTGTCACTCTGCTGCCTGTTTGACTACTCCCTCTTGGTCTTTTTTGCTAATTCTTCTTCTTCCTCCACCACCCTAGGTGGGTGTCGCTCAGAATCCTATCTCCTAACCCATTCTATTTTCTATATAATAAAATGTAATATAATATCATACATGATAATTGTGTATGCATATGCACACAATTGTATACATAATGTAATTTTATTAACCCTCATCCTTACCACTGTTCCTCTATGTATATTAATGAATTAGCATTTATTAAGTGTCAAGTACTATAGTAAGCACAAGTATACCAAAAAAAAAGCAAAAAATGTCCCTGTCCTTGAGGAACTTACATTGTAATGAAGGGGACAACATATACGGGCAAATAAAGGCTGATGAGAAGTCCCTTAATCTGGGAAGTTACCAGGCGGGTGAGTGAAGGTACTGGGGAATGGACTGACGGACTTTTTCAAGGAGTAATGGCAGTATTGAATTGATTATGGATCCAGAAATGGAAAAGGGTGGGGAGAATAAGTCAGCTAGCATGAAAATGACCTAGGAACAGAATACAGTATGACAGGACCTGCCAGAAACAGGTGATTCTAGTGGACCTCCCAAATAGACAATTCTGGACAAGAAAGGTTAAAATTTAAAGGCATAGTTTCTAATCTTGGTGGCAAGAACACTGTTAAAATGATGGCCAGAGAGAGTAGTGCTCTCCAGATCTATCATACAGCCCTGATGCCTCCCCTGACCCTTAGTCCCACATTTCCAACTCCTGCTGGACATCTGCACTTGAAGGTTTCATCAAACATCTCAAAGTCAACATGCCCCAAATGGAATTAATCATTAATCACCCCTCTCCAAAAAAAAATCCCTTCCTAATAAAAGCCATATGTTTGTTGATAGCACCACTCTCATTCCAGTCACTCCAGCTCCTGTAGGAGCTTGGTAAGGGAAAGGGGAAGGGAGATAAAGTTCCAAGCTGTTTTTAACTATATCTCTCTAACAAAACAATGCATACCTCACAAAGTGTTTGTGAACTATGACATACCCCATTGACTAGGGCCTGATTTGTCTTTGCTAAAATTTAAATGTGAGGTTTAAAGAGGTACTTTATAGTTGTAATAAAAGCCAGATTAATATACAGCCTTAAGGCTTGCTAAGCACTTTATGTATTTTGTCTCATTTGATTCTCGCAACAAGCCTGTGAAGGAGGTACTTTTACTATCCCTATTTTACAAATGTCAGAAGTGAAGCTAAATGTGGTTAAGCCATTTACTTTAGCTCACACAGCTAGAAAGTATGTGAGGCCGAATTTGAAGTCAGGTCTTCTTGACTTCAGGTCTAGTACTCTAGCCACTAAGCCACCTAGCAGCCCTAGACTGCCCATGCCTGGCTAGGACTGACTTGATTATGCTGGTGTATATTTAATATGCTATGTAACTTGGGTCAGATAGGCTAACGCAGGGTGAGGGGATGCAGGGGAGGAAAGGTGATCAGTAATTGTGGACACAGAGAGACAGCAATATGGAGATAAAACCAGGTCCAGAACTCTATAGAACAACTTGGTTAGTTCTTTTCATTCTGGAAGAGGACCAAAATGACATCACTATGTGGGAGTCAAGGTACAGTGTGTCTGAGTGACTGAACACACCAACAGGAGCTCGAAAGGCTCTACCACAGGTTGGGTACAAATAATTTACAAGAACATTTGGGGTGGAGATGGCTCTAAATTTGTGAATCTCATATTTCTTTTGAGCTATGGCAATTGTGCTTCACTCCTACAGTGCAGCACTTTCTTTGATGTGAGCACACCATACTGATAGTCTTTTGCTGGCATCTCTCATGCCATGCAATCAATTTCAAAGTTCTTCAGTGAGACCTTGAGAGTGTCTTTGTACCACTTCTTCTGGCCTCCGTATAAACACCTGCCTTGTGTGAGTTCTCTGTAAAATAGTCTTTTAGATAAATGTACATTTGGCTTTGGAACAAGGTGGTCAGCCCATCAGAGTTGAGCTCTCTGCAGTAGAGTTTGAATGCTTGGCAGTTCAGCTGCAGAAAGGACCTCAGTGTATGGTACCTTATCTTGCCAGGTGATCTTTAGAATCTTCCTAAGACAGTTAAGCTGGAAGCGATTCAGTTTTCTGGCATGGAACTGGTATACAACAGGCATACAACTACAGAAACAATGTCTCTGTGGATCTTCAGTTTGGTAGGCAGTCTAATACCTCTTCTCTCCCACACTTTTCGTTGGAGTCTCCCAAACACTGAGATAGCTCTGGCTATGCTTGTATCAACCTCGTTATCAATGAATATATCCCTGGAAAGTATACCATCAAGGTAAATGAACTTATCCACAGAGTTCAAAACTTCTCCATTTGCTGTAACCAATGGTTCCATGTATGGATGGTGTGGTGCTAGCTGGTGAAGTACCTATATTTTCTTGGTGTTGATTGTTAAGTCAAAATTAGCACAAATGGCAAAGAATTGATCCATACTTTGTTGTATCTCAGCTTCAGAGGCTACATTGAGTATGCAATCATCTTTGAACAGAAAATCATGCACCAACTCTCCCTCTACTTTAATCTTGGCTTGCTACCTTTTCAAGTTAAATAATTTACCATCAGTATGGTAGCTGACCTTGAAAAACCTGTGATTAAGGCAAAATGAAAACAATTTCAGGGGCTAACAGTAGGAATACCACTAGAGGTAGTGAGGGAGGGATCTCCTAGTATGAAAGTCCATTAGAAACCAAAGGAAGTAGCAAGGAGTGGTGGAACTCACTTGTAATCTCTGCTACTAAGGGCAGGCTGAGGTTGCTGGCTCACCTAGGCCCTGAAGTTCTGAATAACAGTAGCCAAACTAAGTCTATCACCAGTATGGTGAGCACCCAGGAGCTGGGGAAGGGAGTTAGGGTTCAGTTCAGAAAAGGGACAGGTGAAAGCAATGGAATAAGTGGCTACTGTACTTCCAGACTAGGTAAGATAGGGAGATAGAGAAGAAAGGAAGGAAGGAAGAAGGGAAGGGAGGAAGGAAAGAAAGAAGGAAAGAGAATTGTCAAGGGGCTCAAACAAATTTGTCCACTGCTGCCTCATTTATATTTCTAGAATGGATTCAATTGTCCATTCAAAAACATTAATGGATCTCTTCAGCCTAGCCCAATTTAATCATACAACATCATAGTAATGCAAAAGTACATTTACTTAAAATAGAACACCAGACAAATAACAAAGAATTTTTGGGAGGGTATGAGTTCACTAGTCCCAGTTTCCTGTTCAGATTTCATTGGCGCATAGCTGCAAGGTAGGGAACGCTCACGGTGTGATGACATGTGCATTACATGGACCGTGAGTAGCATCTTTACAACATGAAACTTCATGTTAAACATAAAGTACAAGGTCATTGGAGTTTAGAAGGAAGTTCAGATCTCATTTAGTTCAATCCCTTGATTTTACAGGTAAGCAGACCAAAGTCATGATTTGAATGAACTCCTTTCTTCTAGAGTAGAGGTGTGGAATCTGTGGTCTTGAGGCCACATGTGACCTCAACGCTGCAGGTTCCCCACCCCTGTTTCAGAGTATTAATTCTCAACAATGGTTTGTTGTTCAATCGTTTCAGTTGTTTTCAAATCTTTGTGACCCCATTTGGGGTTTTCTTTGCAAAGACACTGGGTGGTTTGTCATTTCCTTCCCCAGCTGATTTTACAGATGAGAAAACTGAGGCAAACAGGGTAAAGTGACTTTCTCAGGATCACACATCCAGCAAGTGTCTGAGGCCAGATTTGAACTCAAGAAGATGAGTCTTCCTGACTCCAGGCCCAGGGGTTCTATGTACTGCCCCATCTAGCTGCTTCTCTCAACAATATAGTCTCAAAGACTCATTTTCAGATATACTCAGCTAGCCAAGCCTATATCTGGATTTTTATCATCCATAGTCTCCTTTTGTGATCTGATCAGCTCTGACTAATCATCATCTGATCTCCTCTGGCCCCAAAGACACACAAAAGTTAGGTAATCAACAAACATTTATCACACCCATAACATACAAAAATTTCTGTTGGGAACAGAAAGAAATGATGAATTTGGGTTGTACTTCTGGCATTTATGGACCCAAAATACCAAGAGATCAGACAAGCTCACGATGAGTAAGCGGAAATAGAATCCTGAGGCTAATGTGGGTAAAAGAAGTCCCCCAGTCTTGATTCATCTTCACACCAAAAACTTGCACAACAGTAATACAATAAGAACTTATCCGTTCTAACATAAGGCAAATGGCTTAGACCAAGTAAATCAGCTGCTTCAGTCATTTCTGCCTCTGGCTTTTATATCATCTTTTTCATAATTTTCGTGAGAGGTAAAAAGTGGAGGAATATCAGCTGTGCTGGGCTGCCTCTGTGGGTACTACTGCATCTACATCACTTATCTTCTTTATCTTAATAATTATAGATCCCTTCACTGCCCATAATTCCATGGCTGGCCTCGCTTTCAATGACTTTATGTGGCTCTGGTCGATTCTTTCGCCTGTCTTTGTTCAATGAGAAGGAAATTCCTGACACATGAAAACTGGGCAAATGAGATTATGCTTATGATTCCTGTCAACTGTATGCAGTTTAGTAAAGTTTAATTGTACATATGAACCATCCGTATGTGCTGGAAGCAGGAAAGGGAAGGGAGAAGGGGAGGACCAGATTCTAGGTATCTCATCTTTGACTTGAGAACTCCAATAATCCAACAGCATTTATGAAGTGTCTACTGTGTATGAGACACTTTGTTGGGTCCTGAGGGATACAAGGAGAAACAAGGAGTCCTTTACCTTTAGAGGCATATACTTTAATGGGGGTGGGTAGGGGGTATCCAAGAGGTAAGCTAATAACTATGGATCACTATCTGAAGAGAGAGCCCTTATAATTAAGGGGATCAGCAAAGGCTTCCCAGAGCAAATGAGCTGAACCTTGGAGAGAGAGAGAGATCTTAAGAGGCAAAGGTGAGGAGGGGCACGTTCCAGGCATTGCTTATGGAAAAGCATGGTGGTGGGAGATGGGATAATGATTCAGGGGGAATGGCAAGTAGACCAGTCTGACTGGAACACAGAGTGCACAAAAGGGAATAGCTTCTCCTTTCACGGCCTTTGGACTGTGGCAGCCAAAAGTTGGACAACAATATTGCACAACACAGCATAGTTACCTTTCACTTCACTATATGTGAGTATGTACATAATGATTTACATGCTCATCAGTAATCTCTGATTAGCTTGAAATTCTTGAGAACGGGGACCTTATTTTTGTCTTTTTTTTTTGTATCCTCAACATTTAGCACAGTGCCTGTACATAGTACACAAAATAAATGATTGTCGAATGACTGACTGATTAATCTGTGTAGATCTTTACAATTCATACAGTGCTTCTTCATAGCACCCCCATTTTGCAGATGAAGAGACTCAGACTCAGAGAGGTTAACTTTTTCAGGGTCACATAGCTAATAGGTATCAGAAGCAGAAAGTGAACCTTAATCCTCTGTTCCAGTTCTGGTGCTCTTTCCACTTCATTAACTCTACCAGTGACAGTCTTGAGGCACTATATGCTACCTTGAAAGAGATCTTCCCTGTCACTGGGGAACTTCCTCCCCCCTCCCCACTACAGGATATACTTCTTAAGGTCCTTTCTATATGGAGAGTCTTTGGTTTATTAGCATTATTTGGAGGTACATTCTATTGGAGATACAGGTTCCAGCATGTGCTAGTCTGACATGTCCTGACTTCTCTGACCAAAGTGTAATCCTAGGAGACAGAAACTCTTCTATGGGAACTGAAAATGACCCAGATGGTTTTTGAGTTTGTTTTTCGAAGTTTCAATGGGCCACACCTTTGATGATTTCAAGCACAATGAAAGATCTTCCTGCATTCTCATCCTTGTGTGTGTATTCCTAGTAAAAGAATGTCCACAGAATAGTGTGTTAATCACTAGGACACGTCATCTGACCAAGTGTCTGGAACCAGCAGCTTTTCTGAAATATATGTAATAGGGAAGGACTTAGTTTCTCTTGACTTTCTCACTAAACCCACTCCCCCTTGCCCCCAGCTAGTTGATGTAATCACAAAAAGTAAGGGGGTAGATAGATAACAGAGGTAAAGAGGAACTGTCTTGTTTATTCTTATTCAGTCATGTCGAACTTTACATGACAAGAGTCCATGGAGTTTTCTCTGGATTGGTTTGCGATTTTATTATCCAATGTGTCCCCATTTTTTTTTTTTAACGTATGAGGAACTGAGGCAAACAGGGATTAAGTGACTTGTCTAGGGTCACACAACTAGGGCATGTATTTGAGGCCAGATTTGAACTCAGATTTTCCTAACGCCAAGACTGGCACTCTATTTACCATACTATCTAGCTGCCCCATTAACTTACTAAGTTCAAAGATGTTTCTAAGCCAGAATTCTCTGAAATGGAAGGTCAACTGGCCATCAACTCAGGAAATATTGGACATGGCCCTGGAGACAGTTGGATATTTATAGAATTTAAGGCATCCAGCAGAGATTAGAGACACACACTTCCTGTGGAGACAAAGAAGATCAGGATCATTGGCAGGAAGCAGCTTCAAAGAACGTGACCCCTGGCAGCAGAGAAGAGAGTCAATTCTACCTTTAAGAGAGAACTAACTATGAATTCAAGAGAAGACTAGCCCAGAAAGCTGAGAGTCAAGCCATAGAGAGAGAACTCTCAGGCTGATGGAGGAGATAGTATATTTATAGAAAGAGATCATGAATATTGTGAATAGAGGGTCTATCTGCCCTGGTTACTATAGGTATTAATGAAGAAAGCAGTAGGGATTCAACATTCTAGTTGGAAGGAATTTTGACAAGGGTAGAGGAAAGGACCCAACCACGCATGAGCAAGCTCAAAATTCACCTGTTTTCATGAAACCTGGTGTGGGTAAGGAATTAAGGTCACTGGCTATCTGACTTCTGTTACTTACTGAATACCAAATGTCTGCTTTTTTAAACTTTTCTCTCAGCCCCATTTGGACCTTGTGATTTATAGTTTTGACCTGGCTTCCACTCTTGATACCACCTCTGCTCTCTTCCCTTTCTAAATCTAGATCTCTAACCTGTCAGCCCAGTTCTTATTTTTGTCCCATTCACATCTCAATCCTGATTCTACTCGTGCAAGAACTACTTCACGGTCTTATCCCAGGTTCTCCAAATCTAAGAAGAGTGGTTCAGCATCATGAACTTCACTCAGTTGTACCCTTGGCTGGACCCTGACTCTGGCCTGACCCAGGGGAGTAAGGCTGAGACATCATCAGTTCACTGAGAAGGAATCTAGTTCAATCCCTTTGGAACACTTTGCCTACGTTGTTCCTCCAATTGTCTTTTAACCACATCTGAGTACAAGGATTGAACATCATTGCATGAAGCAAATGAATCTAGATAGGGTCAATCTACTGATTAAAAATGAAAACAGTGATGCCAAACTTCTCTCTACAAATGTGTGTGCTGCTGATGGGGCAGGGATAACTCACAGATAAAAAGTCCATACCATGGAACTTTCTACTGTATATTGGACATTTGGGATTAGGAGGTGGTACAATGGATAGAGTCCTGCCTTTGGAATTAGTAACACGATTTCATATCTGACCTCAGACACTTAATAGCTGGGCAAATCCTCCATCTGCCTCAGTTTTCCTAACCATAAAATCGGAATAACAGCACCTACCTTTTGGGTTGTTGTGGGGATCAAATGAGATAATATTTGTAAAGCGCTTAGCATAGTTCCTGGCACTTGCAAGGCACTATGTAAATGCTAGCTCTCTTCCCTACTCTATGGAATATGCTAATATCAGAGACTGAGAATTAAAAGGATCCTGGCCCTGGGTGACAGGATTTGAACCCAGATTCTCTGACTCCATTTTTAATGCTCCTTTCTTTATGTCACACTCCTATGGAGAGTTCTGTAGGGAGTTTGCCCTAGGGAACTCTCAGGCTGATGGAGGAGACAGTATATTTATAGAACGCTAAAGAAAGTCTCAGTAATAATGCAAAGGGTTACCAGGTAGGCCAGATGAATGGGAGGTCAAAGTCCCACAGGGAGAGTTACACACCAGTAGCTTAGAGCATCAACACAGAATGTAGGAAATCTCGAAAAACTAAGATGACCATTACCCACAAGTCTTTGGTAAAACCTTGCTTGTAGGTTTGCATAGTGGATTGACTGTGTGATCAGGGCAGTGGACCACAAGATAAACTAGCTATCCTCTAGTTATTTACAATCTAAATGGGAAGCTTTGATGTGTATGGAAGCCCAGATGGCATATAGAACACATAGAAGTATGAGAGGGGGAAAGACCATGGGCCATAATATTGAGCTAAAGTTAATAGATGGAATTTAACTCAACAAACATTTATTAAGCATGCAACATTTATTATGTTCAAGGCACTGCACTGGGTGATCAGAATACAAAGATGGGAACAAAACATTTCCTGCTCTCAAGGACCTTACTTTCTGCTGAGAATATGCAATGTATCCATAGATGAGTAAATAAAAGTTAATTTAAGGAGGGAGAGAATGCTAACTACTGGGAAGGGATGGGCCCTGGGAATGTTTCACATAAGAGATGGCAACTGAGCTTAACCTTGAAAGAAACAAAAGACTATTAAGAATTGAGTGAGGAGAGAGTATATACCAGACCTCAGTGACAACCAGTGCAAAGAAACAAAGATGAGAGACGGGATTTCAGGTTTTGGAACTAGCTAGAAATATTGTCATACAACCTGTAAAGATTTTAGGGAAAGGGAAGACCTGGATATATTTGTAGGAAGGGAAGAAGGAACCAGAAAACAATGAGAGATTGATGATGAGTAAGGTAATGAGAAAAAAGGCAGGCTCTCTCTTTCAAGGACAGAATCCAAGGCCTCCAAGTAGAAGATTTGGCCTTCTCAGAAAGGAGTCACCTCTTCCTTAAAGACTTGGAGATAATTGGGAGAGAATAAGGCCCAATATGGAGGGGATTTGAAGTGTGGGGTAAAGGAAAAGAGGAAGCTTATAACAGATATCTTTGATTTTCTCAGTAAAGTAGGAAGCAAGTTTCATGGTGTTGAAAGAGACAGACTTCCCAAACTTTCTCAATTCACTGCATATTTAGTGTCTCAGTACATTTTTCAAGGCATCCCTAGGTCAAAAGAAATACCTAACAGTTCTGTTATTAAGTAACTAGGTATGAACAACTTAAAAAGAATTTATGTCCTAACAACTTAGTGGCAGTTTGAAAAAATAAACCACAGAAATTTAAAGAAAAAAATGATATTTAATTTCCTTCTTAAATTACTGCAATTACTTACAAATGGGATAGTTGAGCCTGTTGGGCACGATATAATTTTTTAAGCCTTGGAATTAGTTTGAATTCAGCTACCTTCATTTCCTATTATTACACGTTGATTTTCATATGGTAGAATACTTTCTTTTTATCACAGCAGTACTTCACAAAGATATAATGTCACAAATGGAATTAGGACTTATTGAATGTGGGTGAGCATTACTGTGTTTCTCACAAAAAAGTTAAAGTATCCCAAGGTGCCCCTGTGAGTTTGGGGCACTCACTGAACAGTTTGGGAACCACAGGTTTGGGGAATTTGCTGAGTGATCGCAGCAGAGGGATGGGTTGGAAGTAGCAGTAAAGAGTCTACCTCTGACCCAATGAGTCAGGGGCACACAGTCTAGAAAGAGTCACTAGGGATTCAGTGTCTTCTGAATGGGTTTCTGTAAGCACAAAAAAAAAAATGGCAAAATTAAGATTAAGAATACAATGAAGGAAACTTTGCTAATGATAGAAGAGAGGTTCCAGAGAGCCCAAGGGAAGAGGATCTCAGGAGAGGGTAGTGACTGGCAAGAAATAGGTTAGAGATGAAACAAGATAAGAAAGCATGGAGTAAGCCCAAGGCAGGGGGGGGGGGGGGGGGGGATTGTTTCCTCAGACTCAGTCACAAAAGGAGGTGGAGGTTTGCTACCCATAGGATAGAGGAAGGTACCAGTTGACTAAGGCTCTTCATTCTCTATGGCCTTATGATGAGAGGTGCCATCAGCCTATGCTCCTTCCAAACCCAGGGATGAAGGGGTAAAAGCCTCAGGAATATTGGGCTATGTGTTTGGGCCAGTGAGCTGGTTATAATTTCCTCATGTGCCTAACTGAACTTACATTTACTATCTATTCCCTTGTCTCATTTTGAGATGGAAAGGAGGAAAGAATAAGCATTTTTATAGTGCCTATTATGTGCCAGTCACTGTACCAAGTGTCTTTCAGATATATTATCTCATTTGATCCTTACAATGACCCTACAAGATAACAATAGGTATCCGTTATATCAAGAATGCACTTGGCCTGATTTCTGAGTCCCTTGTCCTGGATCAGTTTCTTGAAGCAGGAGGCATTGTATTTGGGCGCTCCATGGTTATGGTGGGATAAAGAACTACTATTTGTTCAGGTAGTAATGATGGGCAGTTGCCACCTTCAAATAAGGCGACCTACTGTGACCTACCTGGCCCCCGCCTACCAGTTTCATTAGATGGTTTGGTGGCATAAGATAGAATAGATTCAGGAGTTCATCAGGACTTCCAGCCAAGTCTCTGAGAGGCTCTAGGGCCAGGGCACCTACGTTTACTTGTCAAGTGGTATTATTCTCTCACTCTCATGTTCCCACATGGGTGAATGACCATGTTCCTCTCCTTTCACATAGGCTTCTCTTACATTTAATAGAAATAATAATAACAATCCATTTTTTGAACATCTATGTTCTTCTTATGTTGGTGTATGGCCATGAGTCTTATAATAGCACCTTCTTCAAAGAATCAGAACTGTGGTCACCCAAAAGATGTAGTGGGCATATTGTTGATGATAAAGGATGTACACATGCAAAAAACCACCAGCAAAGAGATATATAACCGCAAAAAGAGGGAGGCCAGCTGTATGGTAAGGAGTCAACGATAGCTGTTGGAAAGTCTAATGCTGTGTTGGAACCCATAGGTAACCTGTGGTCCAGTGCCCCAAGCTCTGAACCTGGATTTAATTTTGGCTGCAGCTCTTCTAAAATAGAATCTTTGGGGCATGTTTGTCCTACCCAGAGTTGCTTCTGGAAAATCTCAGAATATAGCTCCAACACAGGTCTCCAACAGATGTGGGCAAAAGGATTCCCTGGTACTGCATAACCACTCAAGTTACAATGCATATATTGGGACCTGGGACAGTTTTTACTTTACTCTACAGAAATGCATACAACTGCTTATAAGGAGCCAGAGTTCTCCCATAGTGGTTGGATCCAGTTTTCATCTAGGGCTCTAGCCGCATAGTGCCACCTTGTGGTTTGGATTCCCCTTGGAAGGGAAAAGAGCATGAGGTTGCTAGAGCAGCAACTACTTAAACATTCCTATGAGGCTCTCTTCCATGCCTGCTCCTAGTTACATGATCCAGGGCAAGTCACTTAAATGAATTTTAAAGTCATTAATTCATTCAAATTTAAAATTTAAATTAAATTTAAAATAAATTGCCTCAGTTTCCTCAGCTATAAAATGGGTATAATAACAGAGCCTACCTCCTAAGGTTGTGAGAAATCAAATGAGATAATATTTGTAAAGCTCTTAGCAAGTTCCTGGCACATAGTAGGTGCTTACTAAATGCTTATTTCCTTTCCCCCTCGCTCCCCAAGATATATATATATACACGTATATTATATATATAGTATATATATAGGCCTCCAGCTTAATACTATTATATTACATTAAGAAGAAAAATGAATTATTGCTCTAGATAGGCATTCCCCAATATTCTAGTGACCTTCAGTTTTACCCCACAAATTCATATAAACAGCCTGAGAATTTGGACTCCTCTGGAAAGGAAACACACTTGGAATAGCTAGTCAAGTATCTTGCTGATATTCTGGTGAGACCTATTATCTTTCTTTAAAAAATCTATTTTTACACTTCATTATTTTAAAATTATTTTTATTACTATCTTTTGCTTTTATATCACCTACATTTACCACTCTATTCCTCATCTCATTGCCTCCCAGAGAGTTATCCCTTATAATAAAGAAGAAAAAACTTCAGTAATATTAACAAATGCATTAAAAAGCTTCCTGTTATATGAAGAGTTATGTACATGTGGTCCCCCAGTTCTTGCGAGAAATTCATAGTCCCATCTGAGGTTTCAGATGGAAGTACAGTCTCAGCTCTAACCTCTTTGGTGTTTGTGTTTTGGTCCTTATCCCCATAGAAAGATTCTATGGTTTTTTCACTTTTCGTCTGCTTTTTCTGATTCATGATGTTGGCTGAGTGTTGTAGCTTTTGGTTCTTTCAGTCAGAAGGTACAGATCTTTAAGATGAGCTGATGTGTGTCTAGGCTAAAAGCAGGCTTTTGTTTTTTGTTCCCCCGATCAACCCTGGGGTTAGCTTGTTAGGTATGTGGGAGGGGTGGTCTGTCCTCAGGATATCTCCTCAGCTGACTTGAGGCAAAGGCAAGGTCAGGGGATGGTGATCCCAGCTTCCCTATTGTCTTCCCTTTTCCCCTGGAGGGCTGGGGCACGCCTAGAAGCTAACGCGTGTTCCTGCCCCTCCTTGGCCTCGTCTCCCGGCTCTGAGGCTTGCCTGGGTCTCAGTGCGAATTTTCTCTGCCCTGGGTCGTCTGTCCCTCCAGCCGTCTCCGCTACCGTAGGAAGAATCCCCCTTTGCCACTTTTCCAGCCTCTGGTGTTATGAGACCACCCGCCCCCTTCTGCTGTTCCCGCTGATCCAGGATTAATCTGGGGAAGAATTTTATGGTTCCTTCATGGTCATCAGGGGGGAGGAGAGAGCACTTACTGATCACTCTGCCATCCCAGTTCCTGGAAGTTCAAGTAGTGACCCACCGAGGTCCATCTTCAGGCTGAAGATTTCAAGGGCTGCTGCGCTGATGTCTGGCACTCAGCGGCTCTCACCGGCTCGGCCTGGCTTATCTCCTGCTCCGCTGGTCTCGCCCGCCACTCTCGGGCTCCTCTGGTCCCCTCCGCCCTGCCGCGCCCACCGCGCTGCGCTGTGCGCCAGGGTCTTACCCCCGCGGAACAGATCCCTCCCGTGGACCCTCCGGTCCAGCCTGGGCTCCGAATCCGTCAAAGTCCGTCACCCACTGGATTCTACACCTCCAAAGTCTGGTCAGACTCTCCCCCCGGAGATATCCAGAGGAGTTTTTCCAGGAGCTTAGGTGAGTCGTTGCTTTCACTCCGCCATCTTGGCTCCGCCCCCTCCCCCAGTTCTGAAGAAGGAGGAGAAGGGGAAAAGGAAGGAGAAGGAGAGGAGGAGGAGGAGGAGAAGGGTAAGGGTAAGGTTAAGGGTAAAGGGAAGGGGAAGGGGAAGGAGAAAGGGAATGAGAAGGGGAAGGGGAGGAGGAGGAAGGAGGAGAAGAAGAAGAAAAAGAAGAAGGAAGAAGAAGACTAAGAAAGAGAGAAGGAAGTAGGGGCAGTATTTCCATATATCATGTCTTTGGGGCCAGACTTGATCATTATAATTTTCCAACATTGTTTCAACTATTAAGTTCTTGTTCTTTTCCACATACATTCTATTTCTTTTCTATTTATAGCATTGCGGTTGTTGTGTATATTCTTTTCTTTGTTGTGCTTACTTCGCTTTGCATCTGTACATATGTCTTTCCATGTTTCTCTGTATCATCACACCCACTGTTTCTTACCATACAGTGATGCCCCATTTCTTTCCTTTCCCCAGTTAATAGGCAATCTGCTTTCTTTGCAGTTCTTTGCTACCACAAAAAATGTTATCATAAAGATATTTGGGAGAATTAAGGCCCAATTTGAGCCCAAAGACCCATAGAACTGGCTATAATTGAAGCATTAATCTTAGGGCTTGGATTCTCCCAGAAGGGAGGTGGTATTGGAGTTCCTAAAGAGGTCACTCCTTTCTCCTGAAACTTACATGATCCAAATGATTCTCCATAATGACAGAAGGCAACATCCAGAGCTTTTGCTCCCCCATGCTGTGCTTTTTCAGTCCTTTCATGATACTCCAGCTGTGAGGTGGGAGAGAAATAAATCCATGATCTTGTTCTCCTCAAGAAGCTGGTGCTGCCAGAGAGCTCCCCCATTTTTCCTCTAAAAGGCTGGATCAGAACTCTTGAATTTGAGATTGCCAAAGAGGTAATTCAGAGCTTGTCACTTCTCAGAAACTCCTCTTTCTCTCTCTAGAAGGATAGATTACAGAACTTCCTAACTTTGTGTTATTACAGAACCCCAAGTCTAGCCTGGGTTTGAATAATTGCCTAGGAACTCAATCAAATAATTGGCATTTATTAGGCACCTGTTGTGTGCCAGGCACTATATTAAACCCTGGAATATAAAGAGAAAGCAAAAACAGTTTTCACTCTTCAGAAACTCACTTCATTTTAAAACTTAATTTTTTCAATGAACAAAAATCTATTTTCTCTTCCTCCACCTCCCCCCATCACTGTAGGAAGAAGAACAAAACACTTGAAAACAAATATACACGGTCAAGGAAAATAAATTGGTCACATTGGTCAAGTACAAAAAATATATGTATATATATATGTATATATATATGTATATATATGTATGCCTGTTATATGTACATATATAATATGTATACACACATATGTATGTGTATTCTGCACTCTGAGTCCAGTACCTCGTTGTTAGGAGATGTTTCATCATCAGATTCATGTTTCATCATCAGTCCTCTTGAATTGTGATTGGTCATTAAAAGCTTATGTTCTTGTGGAGAAGACTATATATAACTATATATACAGTTTTATATATGTACACCAGAAAATTATACATATGGAATAAAGGAACTAATCATGGAAATTAAAAAGACCAGGAAAACTCTTTTAGAGGAAGTAAAGCTTGATCTGACTCTCAAAGAAAGCCAGGGGTTCTAAGAGCTGGCAATTGGGAGAGGAGACATGCCAAGTAAGGGGCTAGTCAGTAGAAAGGCATGGAGATGGAAGATACAGAATTATGTGTAAGGAATAGCACATAGGATAGTATGGTTAGATTGCAGAGTTCATTGTGTTCGTCCTTCATTGCCAAAGAAGACCATGCCATCAGAGAAATGATGACATGACTTGCGCTTGACTTTATTTTGAGTGAGGGAGAGCTGTGCAGGTCACCAGCCTCACTTCTCCTCCAGAGCCATCTGAATCCAGTGACCTGATATTCCTCAGGATGACTGGAGATGGCCCAGGATGCACTGGGAGACCTTGGGCCCTTTAGACCAAGGTCTTTGCAGGTACTCACTTAGGATGAGGCAATACCCATTCATTGAATAGGCCTATTTAAGAAGTAGCCAGGGCATGGCCCCTTTAACGAGGTCAAGAAAAAGAAAGATATCAGGCTGGGTGGGAAAAAGCAACAGTTACTGTTCTGTAGAGTTCATGGGAGTAGGAGGTAGGAAGACTGGAAAGATAGGAAGAGTTCAAATTGTGAAGAAATTTAAATGCCAAACAAAGAATTTAATATGTGTTCCTAGAAGTAATAGGGAGCCACTGAAGGTCATTGAATAGGAAAGTGACATTGTCAGATCTACACTTTAGGAAAATCATTTTGGCAGCGGAGTGGAGGATGAATTGGAATGAGGAGAAACTTTAAGACAAGCCAAGTCAAGTCAGTCAACAAGTATTTACTAAGTAAGTGCTGGTGACTTAGGGGAGTGTTTACTCCAAACACCCCTAGTGAAGACTTCCCCCTGGCAGAATAGGCAGATGAGAACAATTTGTTCCAACAACCATCCAGGTGGCTGAAGTAGATACTATGGAGCTCTTAGTGCTTGGGCAGACATTGAAGAGACCAAGATCATCCACTGCATCCTGGGCCATTGTCAATTGTCTTGATTTTTGTCTTCTCGCTGGATTTCTGTGACTCTGAAAGAGGGAGTGAGGCTGATGACTTGGTGCCACTCTGCCTCACAAATCCAGTTCATGAATGAGTCAAGATATGTCATTGGTCCTCTTCAAAATGGAATTTGAAGAACAATTACGTGCCAGGCACTGTACTAAATGCTGATAACAGAAATATAAGGCACCTAAAAATCTTAGTGCAGTTTTAAGCTTTAATAACTTCAAAAGTATAAATGCTGCATTCTTACAAAAACACCATATGTAAGTTTATTTTAATGTTTTTTATGCTTATTTAGTTTTGTGAATTTTGAATAGTACATTTTAAAGTTGATTTTGAACAAAATGGAGTATGATGCAATTGCTGTGTGTGCGACAGTTTCTGGATGAAACTTTCAGAGAGCAGTGTCTCTATAAAGGAGGTTCTCCTGTGTGGCCACCTTGGACACCAGACACATCTCTGCTAGACTTTTTTGGTGCAATCATGTCAGAATCATTGCTTCATTCTTCGTATGATTTGAAGACCAGGATCACAAATGTAATCCTTTTAGTTACTGAACATCAGTTGATAAAAGGTTTCACAAAGTTTGAAAATCAGCTAGAGTGACATAGCACAAGATGGCAGTTATGTTGAATTTTAATAAGAAAAGCATCAATATTTAAAAATTTTTAAAATAATTAATCTTTCAAAAGTTGTCCTTTATAAGTTTGTAGCATTTATGTCTCTGAAATAATAAAACCTTAAAACTGCACTAACACTTTTGGGACAATCTGTACACATAGTCCTTGTTCTGCAGTTTACATTCTACTTCAGCCTCAGTTCAGTCATTTTTCAGTCATGTCTGACTCTTTGAGACCCCATTTGGGGTATCCTTGGCAAAAATACTGAAAAAGTTTGCCATTTCCTTCTTCAGATCATTTTACAAATGAGAAAATGGAGGCAGAGAGTGACTTGCCCAGGGTCACACTGCTAGTAAATGTCTATTGTTGTTGTCTATCTTTCATTCTCAATGACATCAGGAGGGTGATGTCTTAATTTGCAAGTGAACTAGGTTTAAGTGAGGCAGGGCTGTGCATAATTATCAACTTCATTCTCTATTCCAGAGTTATCAGAGTCCAGTAATAAGACATGGGTCTGGATGGCAGAGGATGGCCCCAAATGCAGTGGGAAACCTTGGCATTTTTAAGCTAAGCTTTCCCAGCTCTCAGTTTGAGGCCAGATTTGAACTCCAGAAGATAAGTATTCCTGACTTCAGGCCTGGTGCTCTATACGTCATGGCTCTACCTAGTACCCTGAAAAGGTGATAGTCCCTTCAATGGTCATGGGGAGATTTAAAAGAAAGGAGTGTTTGAGAGGAATAATAAAGACTACTGTTTTGGAGATGTTGAGTTTGAGATGGCTATGGGATATCCAGGTGAAATTTCCAACAGAGTTGTTGATTTGGATTGGGAGCTCAGGAGAGAGACTAAGGTTGGATAAATACATCTGGCAATCATCTGCTTAGAGATGATGGAACCCATCATAACTGATGAGATCAGCAAAAGGGGATCATAAAGATAAAAAAAGAAGACAGAGCGTTGAGGGGCACCCACAATTAGTGAGCATGACAGGGACAAAGATCTAGCAAAAGAGACTGAGAAGGAGTTGACAGGTAGCAGTGGGTGAACCAAGGGAGAACAATAAAAGTCCAAAAGGAGAAGGTGGTTAACAATGTCAAATGCTATTGAGGTCAAGAAAGATGAGGTTTGAAAAGAGGACATTAAGAGTTCATTGGTAACTTTGGAGAAAGCAGTTTGAGTTGGATGAATATTAGATCAGGAGGTAGATTGAAAAAGACTGAGAAGAAAGTGGAGGCACCTTTTCTCTCTAAAAAGCTTGCTTTGTTTTTTTTCAGTTTTCAATAATTTTTTCCCAATTACATGAACAAATAATTTTATTGCTCACTTTTAAAAATTTTGAGTTCCAAATTCTTTCCCTCCCCCTGCCTTCCCTTCCTCCCTTAGAAGGTAAGTAATGAAGTACAACTAGTCTCTGCCCTCAATGGGCTTAAGGTCTAATTGGAAGACAAGAACTGGTGTGTCCTGTGTGTGTTGGGTTGGAGGGGCCATATATGCTAAAAAGAAGAGGTTATAATTATAAGGGGAAGGGAGGGTTGGGTGATGTATTCAAAAATATATACTGATGAGGATCCTGCACATTGCATTCTGGGCCATCTCCAGTTGTCCTGATGAATAAATATCTGGCCACTGGACCTAGATGGCTCTGGAGGAGAAAGTGAGGCTGGTGACTTTTCATAGCCCTCCCTCGCTCAAATCAAAGTCATCTGCAAGTCATGTCATCATTTCCCTGATGTCATGGTTGTCCTTGAGAACAAAAGACAAACACAATTTGATATAGCTATACATGTGCAATCATGCAAAACATATTTCCATATTAGTCATGTTGTGGAAGAAAAGAGAAACCAAGAAAAAAAATATGAAAAGAAATTGAGAAAGTGAAAGATAGTGTGCTTCAATCTGCATTCAGAACCCATAAGTTCTTTCTCTGGAGATGGAGAGCATTTAGAAAGCTAGGTCTTTTAAATACCCCAGCACTTTTCCTTTTCCCAGGATATTTTCCTTTCTCTGACCAGAATGATGGGATTTAGGAATTACCCTGTTGGGTTAGGAGGGGAAGAGCACAAGTAGCTCCCATATGCCTCTGCCCAAAGAAGCCATTAGTGGTTCCTTGGGGGAAGGCAGGGGGAATGCAGGGATGCATACGTGTACAGTTTTTACCCCTGGGATCCAGCTTTGCTTTTTAGTTCTGCTGCTTTTTGGTCCATGTTTTCAACTTTCTTAGATTCTTACGGAGAAGCCTAACTCTACAATGGACCTCTTTTTTATTAAATAGATCCACATCAAAGTAGAGCTCCAATCCATGACAGTTTTCACCAACCAAGTCAACCTCCAAACATCTGAAACAATCCAATCAATCATTTCATCTCAAAATGATAAGACTCAATTACTTGTGCTCAAACACATATGATTAGCTCTCTAAGGGTAAGCAGACATGTCCACACCTTTTTTTTGGGAAAATAAATCAGGTCTCATACAAATTCTGACCTCTGTATAGGCTCATCAGATTGACCAGGGAAGCTCTCTGATGAATCTCCATATACATATAATGCTAAGATAGACCAAAAAGACGACCCACATTATGTTGAGTGGAGCCCCATTGAAGATTTATGGGAAGATATGGACAAGAGTTGAAGGGACGAGTGGATGAAATGTGATTGGCAACCCTGGAAATTAATACCATTATCCATAAGATCATTTGATCTACTGAAGTGTTTTCTTCAATACTTCAGTATAAGAATACCTTTACATAGTGTTTTTAAGGCTTATAAAGTGGTTTACTCAATATAACCCCCATGAATTAGTGAAGTCCTACACTTGAGTCTAAAAAATCATCTGAGGAGAATGGGGATATGGCTAGACAATAGTTTGCATGAAAAAAATACCTGAACATTTTAGTAAAGGAGGCAGAAGGATATAGAGGAAAAAGGCATAGTTGTATAAGGAAAAACTTTCTCAAAATTCCAGAATCATGGAATCTCAGAGTTGAATTCTTTGGCTTCCTTCAAGACTCTGCTTGTGCCGCCTTCCTAAAGAGGACTTTTCTGGTTCCTCCAAGACTGAAAAGGCTACTTTCCACCTTTCCAATGTATATTTTGTATATACGTAGTTGTTTGTATGTTGTCTCCCCATTGGACTGTGAGCTTTTTGAGGGCAGGGGCTGTTTTTGCCTTTCTGTGTATCCCCAGAGCTTAGTACAGTGCCTGGCACATAGTAGGGGCTTTATAAATGCTTGTTGATTTATCGATTAAAAGTTACCTCACAGTCCCTCTAGCCCAATCATATTTAATAGGAATCCTGTCTAAGGAGTCATCTAGCCAAACACCAGAACCCTCCAGCGAAGAGGAAGGCACTACTTTGGGCGATGCCTTCTGTTTTTGGATAGCTCTAATTGTTAGAAAGTGTTTCCTTGTCTAAAGTCTAAATCTGTTTTTTTGTTATTCGGTCATTTTTCAGTAGTGTACAGCTCTTTGTGACCCCATTTGGGGTTTTCTTGGCAAAGATATTGGAGTGGTTTTCCTTTCCCTTCTCCAGTTCATTTTACACGTGAGGAAACTAAGGCAAACAGGGTTAAGTGACTTGCCCAGGGTCACACAGCTAGAAAGTGTCTGGGGCCAGATTTGAATTCAGGAAGATGAGTCTGACTGCAGGCCCTGCAGTTGATCCAGTGTGCCACCTAACTATCTCTGACTCTGCTATTTCTACCTTTTTCTCTTATGTTATGCCATTTATAGTCAACCAGCATTTATTAAACACCTACTATTTGCCACACACTGTGCTAAATGCTAGGAATACAAAGAAAGGCAAAAGATAGTCCCTATTTCAAGGAACTCATAGTCTAATAGTAGAGACAACATGCTAACAACTCTGTACAAATGAGAGAAAAACATGATAAACTGGGGATAGAGTCTCAGAGATAAGGCAGTAAGATTAAGGAGAACCAGGGATTACCATTTCCCATGTGACAGCCTTTCAAATATTTGGAATGCAATAAGCAGTGCCTGACACTGTGTTCAGTGTTTTATTTGTTTGTTCATTTTGCAAATATTACCTCGTTTAATCCTCAGAACAACCTTACCTTGAGGGCAGTGCTTTATTATCTCAATTTTACTGTTGAGGAAACTGAGACAAACAGGATTCTTGCCTACATAGCAGACGTAGCTGTCTGAGGCCAGATTTGAATCCAGGGTTTCCTGACTCCAGGTCCAACACTTCTCCAGACAGTATCACCAGTTCCTCCAACCAGTCCTCATAGGGCATGGTCTTGAGATCCTTTACTATACTGGTTCAGAGAATCACATACAGAATTTTAGCATTGAAAATTACCTTAGGGATCATCTATCCCCCACTACAACTACCTGAGAAGTAATCATCCTGCCCATGGTTGACTCCCCATGTTGAATTTTTGACCATGGGACCCTACCTATTCTTCTTGAAGGGTATTTCTTAAGGCTCTATAGTTTCTTAGTATCATTCCTAAAATGTGCTGGGGCAGCAAGGTGGTGCAGTGGATAGAGCACCAGTGCAAGAGTCAGAAGGACCTGAGTTCAAATCTTACCTCATACACTTGACACTCACTAGCTGTGTGACCTTGGGCAAGTCACTTAACCCCAATTGCCTCATCCTGGGTCATCTCCAGTCATCCTGATGAATATTTGGTCACTGGATTCAGATGGCTCTGGAGGAGAAGTGAGGTTGGTGACCTGCACAGACTTCCCTCACTCAAAAAAAAAAAAAGTCAAGTGTAAGTCATGTCATTAGTTCTCTGATGGCATGGTCTTCTTCAGCAATGAAGGATGAACACACACCTAAAATGTGCTACCCCAAAATGAACACAGACTCCAGATGTGGTCTAACCACAACAGAGTTTCAACAGGACCATTGCCTCCATCATCCTGGAAATTTCGGCCACATTAGTATAGCCTCAGATGCAAACAGCATTTCTGGCTACCAACTCACACTATTAACTTGTAGTTGCTGAAAAGTCCTCGATTTTTTTCCATATAGGTATGTTTAGCCACGTGTTTCTTATCTTTATTTATGTAGTTCATTGCTTTTTAAAATACAAACTTAGGATTTTACACTTATACCTATTAAATTTACCATTCATTAGATTCAGCCCAATGCCTTAGCCTATTTAGTTTTCTTGGAGTGACTCATCAGAGAGTGAGCTAAAATCAGAAGGGCTGCCTCAGCCAATACTGAGCTCCCAATCACTAAAAGTCTTCAAGCAGTAGCCTTCAAGATTGCCACTTAGTGGAGAAGTGGCAGAATGGATAGGTAGCAGGTCAGTTACAGGTTAGCCTAGAGGGCGGAGGTCCCTTCCTTCCAACTCTGAGATTCTCTGATTTTTCTTTTTCAGGACATAGGGAATAGAATAAGACAAATATTAAAATAATAACTGTAGAGCAAATATTTTCCCTCACTGTTTACCTATATTCACATTCTCATTTATTTAATAGAAATGTATTGAGTACTTTGCATGTGCAAGGCATCATGGGGGATATCAAGAAAAAAAAGATGTGATCTTGCCCTCATGGAGCTTGGAGAGCTAAGAGGGAAGACTGGACACATACACAAGGAACTTTATAAAGTGCTTGGGAGATTCAGAAAGAGAAGTAATTACTTCTGCCAGTGGGAGGGAGATACAGAGAAGGCTTCATGCTAGAGGTGAAATTTGTTCTAGGGCCTAAAGGTTAGATAGGAATTGCACATCATTATCATAATAATATTGAACAGTTATACAGTTATAATCATAATGGCCAACAATTCTACAGTGTTTGCCAAGCATTTCACGGACCTTATCTCATTTGATCTTCACAACACTCGGAGGTAGGTGTTGAGGAAATAAAGGCAAACAGAGGTTAAGTGACTTGACCAGGATCACACAGCTATTAAGTGTCTGAGGCAAGATTTGAACTTACACCTGTCCTGATTCCAGGTCCAGTACTCTATCCACTTCTCACAGTGTGGTCTTACCACACATGCAGAGTTGGGGCTTAGGGGGAGAATGTTACATATCTAAGTCCATAAAAACGTCAATGAGAAGGGGATGTGACTAACATACTATGCCATAGAAAGGTACGATCTTAGGTGGAGACTGTACACGGGACCAACTGATTTGCCAGTGACTTAGGTGGCTCACTTTATAGCAGTTTTCTTACATATTCCATGTTGACCTCTCTTGGATTTTGGACTGCTCTTCTAATTTTCTGTGTTTTACTCAAAAGAACTCTTTGTCTTGACATCAATATCACTTTATGCACCCATTCATATCATAGATTGGATCATATCTTTCCCCCTTAACTGCTAAGGATGTTACCTTTGTACCCTAACCAGCATGGGTTCCCACAGGAAGCAGGGGACCTGAAACTTCAGATGGATAGAGGAGAATGAGAAAAGGTGTGGGGAGAGTCCTTCAGTTTGTCTGAAACAGACTGAGAGATGAAGGTTACTATATGATTAGCAGTGTGGAAGAGAAACCAACATGTTACATGTGGGGTCAGGAGTACCAAGTTCAAGTCCCATCTTAGACATTTCACTAAACTAAAGAATTTTAAAGATGCAAAGGACTGAAGTAGTGATTTAGTCCAACCTATACACCAAAGAGATCTCCATTATAACATACCCAACAAGTGGTTACCCAGGCTTTGTTTAAAGATCTCCAAGTAGGAGGAACCCACCACTGCTCAATGCAGACCATTTCACTTTGCGGAAATATTTACTCTGTAGTTATCATTCTTGTATTTGCTCCTATTTCACTTACTTATGTCCAAAAAAAAAAAAAAAATCAGAGAATCTCAGAGGTGAAAGGAAGCTCCACCATCTTGACTAGTCTATAACTGACCAGTTATCCACCCACTCTGCTGCATCCCCACCAAGTGGCAATCTTGAAGACTACTTCCTGAAGAATTTTCATGATGGGGAAGTCACTGTTATCTGAAGCAGCTGTTCTGATTGTAGCTTATTGTCTAATGTGTCAATACAGAGGATCTCTCATTGTTAAGAAGTATTTTTCTTGAATTTTAAGCCAAAATTAACCTTGCAATTTTTACCCATTGCTCCTGCTTCTATTCTGTGGCACCTAAAACAACAAATTTAATTCATTTCCCACATGACAGTCCTCCATATCCTTGAAGGCAACCATCATGTCTCCACGGAGGGTTCTTTTTTTTTCATTCAATTAACAACAATTTATTAAGTGCCTACTGTGTTCTAGACACGAGGTTATGTGCTGGATAAATAAATACAAAGAATGAAACAATATCGTTCTCTTAAGTTAAGCAGCTTACAATATAACAAGGAAAACAGTATGTATAGAAATACATACAGAATGACTAGGAAGAAAATAATTACAAATACACAGTGTTTGTATCCAGTACAATAAATACAGTAGGTGGTATAGTGGACTGAGAATCAGCCTGGAAGTCAGGAAGATCTCAACTTTGCCAGGTAGTTATGATCTGAGTGATCTTAGATCAACAAACACATGTGATTGGGCCCTCCAGTGTCTCCCTTTGCGCAATAGTAAGTTGATTAGTCTTTATGGGACAAATTTAGAGGTTAGACTAGATGATCTCCAATGTTCCTTTCAGCTCTGAAATCCTTTGAGCCTCTGATGGTGTTATGGAGCTTCAAGGCAAGGAGGGAGGCTGACCCGAGGTCTGCAAGAATTGTTCCCCCTCTAATTTTACATTAGATGAATCACCTTTGAACTTAATCCTGTAATCACTTTTCACTTTACATCTACAATTATGGGTGACTCACAGTGTTTCTAGTCCCTGATGTTTCACAGTGCAGGAGGAGGAGGAATGAGATGATAGAGGCTTTGATTCAGGAAGACTGAAGAAAATGATAGTGTCAACTACCCCAAACTGGGAAGCCAGGAACAGGCATGAGCTTTCTGGGGAAGATCTAGTTGTGGAAAAAGAAAAGTACAGTCAAGACATTCTGTAATTTAAGGGAGCAGAAGATAAATACTTAATGGGTGGTCTCACCTCTGACATGTACTGACTGTGTGATTCTGGGCAAGCCTTGTAACCTCTCAGTGGGCCAGATGATTCTTTTAAGAATTTAAATTTCAGATGGAGATCTTCCCTACTCCAGCCTCAGTCTACCAACTGGGTCACAGGTCCATGACCTGCTGGAGGATAGGACAGAGCAAGCAGTGGACCACTTCCTTACCAAAGGCCACTAATTAGCCAGAGTAAACTCTTCTCCTCTTATCATTGCCCAGTTCCTACAAGCACTGAGTGCCAACTTTTGTTTGGATGCTGGCCACTTCCCTCATCTTCTCCTCCGTTATGCCCTTGTTCCCCAAAGTCCACGGGGCAGGAGGCTTACTATCTGCCTACTGCTTTGCATGTTATATCCTAAATGCCACCTGGTCTTTCTATCTGCCATGAGGATGGACTCTCCTTGATGCATTGTCTCCTTAGACTTGAAGAGGTCTTCGAGCACAAGGACTCTCTCTCCTCTATTTATATTTCCATTGCTTAGCACAATGCCTGGCATATGTTGTTCACTTATGTTCAAGAATCTGTGACCCTGTGAACCATATTGTCCATGGAGTTTTCTTGGCAAAGATACTGGAGTGGTTTGTCATTTCTTTCTCTAGTGGATTAAGACAAACAGAGGTTAAGTAACTTGCCTAAGACAACTAGTAAGTATCTGAGGCCAAATTTGAACTCAGTGATCCTGACTCCAGGTCCAGCACTCTATCCACTGTGCCACCTAGTTATCTTCCATGCAAACAGATTAAGGAACTTGCCCAAGGTCATAGAGAGATTAAGTAACTTGCCTAAAACAACTAGTAAGTATCTGAGGCCAGATTTGAACTCAGATCTTACTGATTCCAGCCTCATTGCTCTATTTGCTGTGCTACATAATTGCCTTCTAGACAAACAGAGGTTAAGTGACTTGCCCAAGGTCACACAGCTATTAAGTGTCTGAGGTTAGATTTGAACTTGTCTTCCTCACTCCAGGACCAGTGCTCTATCCATTGAGCCATTTAGCTTCCATCAATCGACTTGACATACAAGTAGGAGTTTAATAAAGGATTTTCCATTCCATCCCACTGTATTCCATTGATGAAAGGATAGCTCTGGACCAAATAAAAGGAGGGGTATGGACAGTCAGAAACTCAGAAGGGGAAGAGATCACTGAAAGTAGTCAAGAAAGGCTTAAGGGAAGAGATGGGGCTTGATCCTCTCACTTTGAAGGGTATATAGGAGTTTAATAGATAAAGGATGAAATGAAGATAGGTTAGGGAATCAAAGCCATAGACTTCAACTCAATCATTAGTAAGCATGGCCTATGTGTAGCATGCTAGATGGCCCTCTGGCCTTGGCATTGTGTTGACCTGGGCTCAAGTTCTGACTCTCAGTGCCCCCAAAAGCTCTCTAAAACAACTGGCTTACTAATATGCACTCGTGAAGGGAATTTTCACATTTAGAGTTCCAGAAAATAATGAAGTCAGAGGTATGGGCTCCTCTTTCCTCCCCGCCAAAAATGTACAAGGCACTCTGCTACGCAATGGAAGGTGTAGCATTTGAACTTGATGAGTAGTAGAGTCTGACTGGAGGTGAGGATTTCTATCTAACAGGTTTACTGCATGACCTTTGAAACTGCTTCTAAGAATCTGTGATTCTAAATACAAATTGCATCCATAGTAAGTAAACAGTGGACAGGTCTTAGCTTTCCATCATACATTCCCCTGGTATGAATTCACCTGCCTCATTATTCGCACTTTTCTCCTTTCCCAGCTGTGAAACACTCACTGGATTGTTCTGTGAAGTTTGCATAGACAAAACAAATTGCAGTGGGATTCTGTAGACCTGCAATACTTCAAATAAAAGAAAATCATGCCTTATTCTGTCAAAAGCTTTTCTTGATCTAGCCTGAAAAGATATCCGGTCTGTCTTCCTTCTTCAGCACATGTTACAATTTCTCTCATTATCATAGAAAGTCTCCCTGGTTTCCTTTCTTTCCCGGCCTGTGTTTGAGCTTGGTGAAGCATCTGATGGGCCAATACTGCCGCTCTGTGTAGGAGAATGCCTGATAATATTTTGTAATTTGCATTCAGCGGTGTGAATACTCACAGCTGTTGGATGTTAATTCTGTCCTCGGGCTGAAAAAACAAATGCCAGTCACTTTTGAATCCTGGTTGGGGATAGCCTTGCTCTTTCATCTGGCAATTAGAGCTGCTGCTAACAGCTCAATCAAACTTTCAGGCCAGTCCTGGGAATAATAGTAGCAATAATAACTAAGAAGTAGGATGGCATAATGGAAAAATAGCCCATCTTGGAGTCAGGAAGGCCATGTTTCAGGCCTACCTCTGACACCTACTGGCTGTGCAACCCTGGACAAATCACTTCACATCTTACTGCTCCAGTAAATTTCTTTGGGGGGAGCTATTTAAAAATTTTTAAATAATATTTTATTTTTCCAGTTACATGTAACAACAAATTTCCTTTCTACTCTTTATGACTATAAGTTACAGATCATAATTCTAGAGTTCAATGGGACCTCAGAAGCTATTTATTTCAGTCCCCTCATTTTACAGAATAGAAAACTGAGGTTCAGCCTAACGACTATGCAGATCCCACTAAGTATGAATGGACTAATTGGAGTAGGTGTTTTAGGGAGGTCCTTCTATCCAACCTTCTTACATATCCCTTTCTTCTCTTTCCCCTCCTACCTAGACACTGATATTCCCATGCCCACTCTCTACCCCCATCACAGGAAGGCACTCAGAGCCCCAGTTCTACTCCAACCCTCCAGCCTCCTCTTTCTTTTCAATGATCATGGGTGTGACTCCTCCATAGTTCTCCCTGTCTCCTACATGGTGGGGGTAAACCTAGCCACTTTATGAGTAGAGAATTAATAACTGTAATCTTTCTGATAAGATGGAGGACCACTGGGCCTTGCCATCTGCCCTTCTACCATGTCTTCCCTATAGTAATACCCTCTTATTAGAAGGTGATCTTCTTGAAGGCAGAGATTATCTTATTTTTCTATTAGTAGTTCTAGCACTTAGCACAGGTAAGCATTTATCTGTCTGTATACAGTAAGCATTTATAGGTTTCATTAATTCATTCCCCAAGATCATTTACATGGATCACTGCTCTGTGCCAGTCATAAAGCGGATGATGTTGTTCCTTGCTCAGGATACTTCATTTTTTGCCTCTGTGCCTTTGTACTAGTGATGACAGCTCATGTCTGGAATACTTCTCCTCCTCATGTCTGCCTCTTAAAATTCCCAGCTTCCTTTGGTACTCAGCTCAAATGTCATTTTCTGCATGTGACATTTTCAACCCCACCCTCCAGCAACTAGAAACTTCTCTTTTAAGGCTGACATCCATCTACTTTGTATTTCCCTATTATGTTAGATTTATAGGTAGCCCAGGCATGACCTTAGCCCCCAAACTGGCTCTCTGGGTTGGCCTGCTCACCTAACCTGCACTCACACTGGCAACTCTATTTTTTTTCTTAGTGTGGTGCCATGCCTGGCTGCTGTATCTTACTATTTATTCTTTCAGGGTCCCAGAGTTAACCTTGGAGTGTGTATATGAGTGTATGTGTATGTATATGTGGATATGTATGTGTATATGTGTGTACGTGTGTGCATGTGCATGCATATGCGTATGTGTATATATGTGTTTATGTATATATGTGTGTGTGTACCATGTGTGTTGCCCATGAAACTCTCCATTGTAGCTCCTGAGCTGCAAGAGTTGAATGCAGACACCATAACAGCCTACATTCTTTTATGCTTTAAAATAAAATTTTATTGATATCTTTTGTTTTTATATTGCATAATTTTTTCCCCGGTATTCTTCCCTCTTCCTCTTCCTAGGGAGCTATTCTGTATAACAAAGAATAATTTTAAAGATACAAAAGAAAAGGAGGAAAAAGAAAAAGAGAAAATAAGCAAAACGGATCAATACATCAAAAAAGTCCAAAAATATATACAATATTTCAAATCCACAGATCCCCACCTCTGAAAAGGAGCAGGGGAAGGACACCATTTACTCTTAAACATAAAAGATTCCTAAATGATGAAGTAAAAGCAATAATAACCTTAATCTTTGATCAATAGAAGGCAAAAGCAGTAATAAACATTTACTAAATTAAAAACTAGAGCAGGAATAATATAAACTGTCCACAATACACTTGGGTCACACTCTCCCACCAAAGCACACAGCATCAAAAAGGGAGAAAGGGCAACACACAGAAATCTAGCAAGGAGGTAAATGAATATGGAAACTCATATGGCCAGGTCAGATCACACCTCAAGTCTACAGGCTTTGCTTTTCTTGGTTCTTTCAGTAGCAATCTATACCATATGAAGTTGCTTGTCTGTGAGATGTTACCCATTTGCCTTTGCAGTAAAGCTGCTCCTTTTCTGCTAAAACTAATGAAGCCATGACCATCTCTTTTAGCTCATGTCCACCTTTATCAGGGCTCTGAGAAAGAGTTATGCTATTATCATGACAAGCAATTCCGTTAATTGGCAAGGGATTATACTTTCACACACACACACACACACACACACACACACACACACACACACACACACACACACACACACACACACACACACACACACACACACACCCTTTCACAGATGCAAAACTTTGACTTTCCCCTTTGTTTTTCTTTCTCAGACCAGAGAAGGCAGTAGAGGGCAACACAGTAGAAGTCAATCGTTAGCCTGTAGATGGTACTAAAAAGCAACAAGCTGTTAGCTCTTCTCACAACAGCAGTACCCAGTTCTGTTCCAATGAGTTTACTGCAGCTGCTCAAACCTTTCTCAAGCCAATCAGGGGGAAAAAAAAATCTGTCTTCCAATCAGCAAATTCCCAGCAAAGGAGCTGGAGTCAGGTCTCTTAACGAGAAGCCTTCCTTGTCTTTTGTCCCTAGTTTCTTGTGATTCCTCAGATGCTTAGTTTGTTGTACTTCTCTTTCTTGTCCAAGCTTTTTCTCTAGTTTCTTAACAGCTTCTAATACCTCAAATCAAGGTCTTTACCTTATAAAATTAAAACGTAAGAAATCCATAATTCTGTTAACAATCTTTCTATAATTTTCCCATTGTTCCCAGTTATTTGAATATAATTTTGTCAACTATGAAGTTCAAAATGCTAAAGCAAAAAATCATATATAAAGGAGCTGATGGATCACAATGCTCTACACCCATCATTATCTTGGTCATTATTTGCCCTTTAAACAGATCCTCAATGTACATTCATGAGGTGGGGTGTGGGGTGGGGTGATGAGGTTCTCCATCTGGTTTGCAAAACAGTCTATATTTCTCTTTCATATTTTATCTAAAAGATTTTATTTTATTTTTATTTCTTTGCAAATTTATTTTGATCAAGATTTTTTATACAATTATTCTCTTTGCCCCTTTTCAGCAACCAAGTTGTTCACATATCAAAAGGGTAATACCTTATATATCTATGCTATCTCTTTCTATATAATGTAGGAAGCTAGGTGGCACAGTAGACAGAGTGCCAGACCTGGCATCAGGAAGAGCTGAGTTCAATCCAAGTCACTAGTTGTATGACCCTGGACAAGCCGCTTAATCCTATTTACCTCAGTTTCCTCATCTGTAAAATAAGCAAAGAAGGAATTGGCAAACCATTCTAGTATCTTTGCCAAGAATCAGACATGACTGAACAACAACTACATAACAAGCTTCTCGAGGTCAGAGACTGTACTTTATTTTTTCTTTCTATCTACAGGGCTTGGTTCAGTAGCAAATAAATATTATTGATTGATTAACTGATAACTGACTTTTATATAAGGTGTCCTGAAAGCGTTAGTGTAGTTTTAAGCTTTAATACAATTTGAAATTGCACTAAGACTTTGGGACACCATGCATATTCCTTTAAAGTTTGCAAAATGCAAACATTTGAGCTTCACAACATCCCATTCTGGTGCATATCATAGGTACTGTTATCCTCATTTTATAATGAGGAAATTGAGCCTCAGAGAGGTTAAGTGACTTGCCTATGATTACACAGTTAGCAAGTGTCAGAGATGTGATCAAAATGCAGGTCTTCCTCTTTCCCAAATCTATCACTTTAACCACTATCTCTGTTAGTTCATCTTTTGGAGGAATAGCACCTTTTGTCAGAGAATTTGGTCGATTTTTTCTCCTGCAGACAGAGTAGTCTAGGGCTCTATTATTCTGGATTTCTGTGGCTGCCCAGTTTAGAGAGTGTATTGAGCCCTGCTACCCAGCTGTAAGTCTTAGCCCAGTGGCTCTCAATGACTTTGGGGACACCTGGGTTCAGAGGGCTCAGCATTTAGGACTTGTCCAATGTTCGTAGCCTTAAGTATACCATTAGAATTTCTGCTGAATCCTGCTGGTTTCTTCTCTTCAGATCAAATACTATCCCATCAACTGAAACAGGCTGAGGAATGAAATAGAGTCTGTCATTCAAATCAAGGCAATTGGACCACCTGAGGTCTCAATACATAAGGCAGGGGAAGAAAAATAAGTCGCATCATTTCCATGCTCAAGCAGGCCCCAAAGGCCTTGGCCTAGTTTATAAGAACCACCTTCTCTATTTATAAGAAGTATCTGACTTAGTGTATCCTGATGGAGGACTGGTCCCTTAGTCTGGGGTCTGACTGATGGGACCTTAAGTGGGGTCTAGGGAGCAATTGATGACAGTGGCCTACAGTATAATCCAACTACAGATACAATTAGGACTGGGAGTGAAATGGGGTGGTCCATTCTTAGAGAGTCTTGGCTCTCATCCCCATGCTGACTGGGGGAGTCAGGCCCCAGGAGAAGGGCCCTGTGGAGATAGGAATCTGAGAGGGGGGGATCTAGCCAGGAGCCTTTGATGGATTATAAAACAAAGTATAGGGAAGATAGTCACCATGGTTAGGAAGCTCATCCCTTAGATTTCTCTTCCCCATAGGGCTGGTTTGGGGGGGACCATTTTGCCCTAGTTATACCTCTGCTGACCATTAGACCTTAAGTTATATCCCGTGCCTCAATAACTGACTTGCTGCTCTTTCTGGTCAGTATGTGTTCATTATAGAACTCCTTTTTAACATATTTGCAGCAATAGATTCAAAGCCATTTCATTTATCCTTTTCTTGCTTCTGGTACCTCCTGAATCCTTCCAGCTCCATCCTTGCCCCTTTGACCCTTGACCCAAACCTAAGTTAGGAGGATTAAAGAGTGTCCAAATAGCTTAGATGGAATGGGCTGGGTTATTATCCTTTATCTAAATGTACTTTGATATAGATGATGGAATCAGTGTGCTGTCTTAGGAGAGATACCAAAACTGCTAAAACTTGGTGACCCTGTGGACCTTTGAGTGACCATTTCAAGTTTCATGCCAAAGTATTTTTGTATTTTTTTTCTGCAGAGGCAGAAGGTGCCAAACTGACATGCCACTCAAAATGAAATCTCCTTTTTCTAGTGCAGAGCAGACTCTGCTGAATTTCAATTCTCAAGTTAAGGCTATCCCTGGGGTACATCAATCCTTCAGCACTGGTGGTGCCAAAATCATGCCTCCCTGGAGGTAGCCAGTGTGAGGAGAAGAAGGTGGTTTCCCAGGTGGGGTTGAAAGAAGCCCTCAGGCTCATATATAGATGGATCAACCCTTCATCTTTCTAGGCACCCCTCACAGCACATCCCTCAGGGGATGGACTCTGGACGGCAAGACTGTCTCTAATCTGATTCACCTGTATAAAAATGTTTGGGGGTAGGACTTAAATATGCACACATAGTATCATTGGCCAGATAATCCCTTCAGGACTAGCTCCATTGCCAGTCCTATTCCTCCCTGCACACACACACACACGCACGCGCACACACACACACACACACACACACACACACACAAGTGGGACAGGAAATGCGGACAGCAGGAATAACAAAGGAGGTGGGCAAAAGGAATAGGGAATCTGAGGAGAACCAATGCTGTGCAAAAATAAGAAGACGCAAAATAAGAAACCCTGGTGGAAATAAAGTGTTTACCCAGTACTGTATCCATTAAAGTAATAACATCATTGCATGGCAGGTTTATCACTCCCTTGCAGCTCCTCAAATGTGGGAACTGTGGCCCTCTTAGAAATGAGAATTGAGCTGCAATGCATTGTAGATGGTCAGGGCTCCCCTCTCTCCCCTTACCCCACCCCCTGCAGCACCCCTCCCCAAACCCATTCTTGGACATCTCCCAGCCTCGAGAAGCATCCCTAAAATTCATTTCACTCTTTAATTAGATTTCACGGAGGTTGGAGTAGAGAGGGGATGGGTGGTGGTAGGGGAGCTGGTATGACCTCTTTCTGTTAAATGTGGTAATGCTCTTGACAGGGGAGGGTGGGACAATGGTTACTATGGTGACGTATTCCCAGACATACAGACACACACATTTTAATGCTTTTTTTTTTCCAGCAAGGAAAGGATCCAGTGCCCTATTTTTAGTGTCAAATTTCAGCAAAACAATTCACTTTCATTTCATCACATTTAGACTGCTGGGCTTGTAACTAGGTCACGTTTTCTAGGCATATCAAGGGCTCAGATCTGTCTTGCTTGAGTACCTCAAGGTAGCGAGGAGAATTTTTACTGAGTGAGAGGGAGCTCTCCAACTTGCTTTGATACTGACTTCTTTCATCTCTGTTTGACAGGCAGAAAAGAAGGGAACTATGAAAAAGGAAATGAAAAGCTGGATAAGTTTACATTTTAAAAGCTACTTAATGCAAGATGTCTAATTAAGGGCAGTGGTAAGTGCAGATATAAAAATTTGAAATGAGGAAGAGCCAGAGTGGTACTCTGGAGGCAGACATCTAAACTTTGCTAGATACTACCCGTGCGACCTTGGACAAGTCACTTAGAGCTAAGGCTCAGTTTTCGCCCTCCCTGTAACAGAAGGAGATCAGGTTACAAATTCTCTAAGGTCCTTCTGAGCTCCAAATCTTTTCTTCTATTATATATTATCAGCTAGAGTCTACAAGGTGGCTTAGTAAATGGAATGCTGAACTGGGAATCAGGAAGACTTGAATTCATAGCTTACTAGCTGTGTCACCCTGGGCAAGTCCCTTATTCTCTCTCAGGTTCAATTTCCTCATCTGTCAAATGAGCATTTCCAATATCCAGCTGCAACTTGGATTGGTTTGTATCTTTTTAAAAAGACACAGCTTTAAAAAAAAAAAAAGCCACAGTTTGCATGTGGAAGATAGCATTAACCACAGGATAGTTGTAAAGATCAAATGAGATGTTATCTGTAATGTACTTTCAAAAATCTTAATGTGCTATATAAACAAGTCAGACATTGCTATTACTATTATACAAAACATTGACTCTCCATTGTAAAAACAAATAAACAAACAACAATCCTTAGATAGCATGCAAAGTCTTACCCAGTTTGGTTCCAGTCAATCTGATTCCAGTCTAGGCAACTGGACCAGGCATTCTTAGTCCCATCCTGTTCTTTCCTACCTTTCAACATTTCTACAGGTGTCATCCTTACTTATAAAACCCTTCTTCCACATCTTTGCTCACCATGGTTCACTTTTGTTATTCTATACACAACACCTCGCATGGAGTAAATCCCTAATACATGCTTATTGGTTGATTGGATGATTAAGGGCCAATCCATTAGCCACCTCATTACTGAAGCCTTTCTCTTTAGCCCCAGCTCCAAGTAACTTTTCTCTCCTCAGATTTTCCCAGAGCATTTTGTCTGAAACTCTCCTTTTCCCCTTAACATCCTACTTTGTACTTACTTATCTACACCCCTCCCTTTCAGACTATAAGCTCCCTGAGGACAAGGGTCTGCATTTTTTAAAAATATTATATCAACAGCCCTTAACTCAGTTCTTTGGACACAGAGTTGAATAACTTATTTGCTTAATTAAATTGAAATCATCACTGTACAGCACACACAGAAAAAGATGAAAGAAATAATTCCTATCCAGTGGATTTCCAGGATAAATTTCTGTATTTTCCTCTCTATGTTGACAGTGAATGTCCAAGTGTGAGTACAGTCTTAAGAGTTATGCCTCCTCCATATATAATTGGCATGTACCCATAGGAGTTGAGATGAGAGGGTAAACGTACAGATGGCACCAGTCAGAAGTTTCCAAAGGGGCTAACCATGTGGAACACAACTGGTGTGGTAAGCTGAGAAGAGTTGGGTTATGTTCTGGTTACACAATGGTAACAGAAGATGGGCAATGAATCGAGCCCTTAAAATTGTGCACAGAGTACTTGACTGATACAATCTCCAAATGGATTTTGGAACATGCAAAAACATCTGTAACTGGCTCTAGTCCACTAAATACATGAGGGGAAGAACCTCTTTGATTGGTTTTGGAGTTCCATTCAAAAGATACCAGTCAGCTCAAGCCTGTCCCTTTAGATCTGACTTATTTCCTTACAATACTATAAGGAGAGAGGGTTTGGGCCCTCACCCTTTGAAACTAATATGTCCCATGAATACTGGTGACTATGGGCCTGGGTTCTTTGCCTTAGTAATTGTTCTTTCTTGTTTTAAGTGAAGGAGATTGGGGATGACTATGACCTGGAAAGTTTCCCACAGGTCAAGAAAGCAAGGCACCATGAGGTTCAGGAACAGTCTATGCAAGGTTTTACAGCAGTGAGGCCTGAGCATCCAAGAAGGACCTTCCAAACACTATTCTGTGGCTATGCCTAATGTGGACATGAACTTGGTGACACTAATGCCACATGCACACTCTTAAGTCTGAGCTCATTCTCCCCAGGGACCAAGGTAGTATGGGAGAAAATGTATTGCCTGGGTGATAGGGGGAAATTTTGGCATTTTTGTTCTTGTGATATTTTCCCAGTAGATATTCTTTTGCAAAAGCTGATTGATGTTAACTGGCTAAATGGAACTAGGATGTTAGCCACTGGCCAAGGGGGAAGACTGTATTAGAATAGGAGTTTGAGCTGATAAAATTAGAGAAAGATATTCTCACCCCTTAGGGTTACCCCTGGAACACTAAAGGAAAACTAGCCCCTCTCTGGGAAAGTAATACCGAAGAATAATCACTATACCACAAACATGGTAGCAGCTAGCATGAGCCAAGAAGGAAATTTCCTCCCTACTCCCACTCCTGTCATCCCCTATGGACTAAGGGATTGGTGGGCCCAGAGCCTCCAGAGGAGTAAATAAAAGCTATCTTACCTACTTCTCAGGCCATTAGTTCCCTGTGACCTGCCCCCACCTGGAATCACCAACCATATCTTTACAAGAAAACAGGAAGACCACCGAAAGCTCTACTGACTACATGTCCTTATATTTCTACTTGAGAAATACATCCTTTACATCTCAGTAAAACAACTGCTTGCTTAGACACCTATACTCCAGGTGTTTTATTGACCCAGATATGCTAAGTGAAATAACTGATCGCTAACTGGAAAACCTTGGGGTACCATCTGGGAGTTGAGGTATCTATGTGCAAGATGGAGCACCATTAGAGGCAAGTGCAGAGTAGTACAGTGGGTAGAGTGTTGGGCCTGGAGTCTGGAAGACCTGAGTTCAAATTTGATCTCAGATACTTAATTAGCTGTGTGACATTGGGCAAATCACTTAACCTCTATTTGCCAAAATTTCCTGAACTATAAAATGGTGATTATAATAATGCCTATCTTGCAGGGTTTTTGTGGTGTCAAATGAGATATTATTTGAAAGCACTTAGCACAATATCTAGCACACAATGGGTATCATATAAATGCTTATTTCCCTTCTTGTCCCATGTTGAGAGAGTATGAGGGTGAGACTGAGTATAAACCACGTAGAGTTCCAATCTGCCATGGCCATACCAACAGAAGGGGACACTACAAGAAAGGAATTGCTAAATCTCATTGGAGCCATGCTGATCAACCAGAGGGACTGAACCTGTACTTTTGCAATAGGGGCATGATTCTACCTACAATGTGGTGACTTCACTAATTGGCATTGTGAGTTTTGAGGAAGGGAAAGAGCCCACTGGGAGAGACATCCCTAGCTGCTTTATAAAGGGTTTGGAAACAAATCCAGTTAATATTGCTTAAATAAACCTGTACTATTATTGTCTTTGTTAACCCTAGTGCTTTCAGGGGAGTTGTGGTCTGCCAAAAAACTCTGGTTTTGGAAGTTGTGCCCTCCTTGCCAACCTCACCCTTTGAGGACATGAAGCAAAAGCTTTATATTCACAATGGCTTTCCCACTTTGGCACCATCTCCCTCCTGCCAGGTCAGTTTCATAAATACCATGAATGGGAATGGGGTCGGGTGATGACTTTGAGATGATGACTTTTGAAGCTATCTTTAAAGGAGTTACAGGTAGTTATAAAAACAAGGATATCAAAAAAATTTTAAAAAGAGAGTGTGGGCATTATGGGGGGAATGCAGTGGAAAAGAAAAGGGAATGAAAAGATCACTATTGGGCAAATAGAAGAAGTGTATGTAAATAATTCCTTCTGGGTAACCTGTGTCTATAGGTCTGATTAAATTTTGGATATGTATACAAAAAAAGAAAAGGAGTTACAGGCAATGTAAAATCAGACTTAAAGTTGCACCTTAAACGTTTGTGAACTGGTTTGAGAGACTACCCCCAAAAGCTATTTTTCCTTGCTTGTGTGATTTGTGTGCAAACGGAGAACAAACCTTTGACTTTGGAGTGGTTTTTGACATGTGCTGCTGGAATAGAGCAGAAGTTAGGGCCGATAGCTTTAAACACATCCAGAACAGAAAAGAATAAATCCCTACTTGAGCAGCAGGGAAATCCCACCCTTAGGAAAAATCCAGGTTAGAGAAACAGAGAAGGTCATGCATATGTCCACTGCTCTGGTAGTTTTTACCCCAATATTCTAATAGCTAAATTGTCTGTGATATTTACATAAATTGCTATGAAGCCTCTGTTGTACCAATATCAGGTATTATTATTGTTTCTACTTATATTTTCCCCTCCTTTGTTTGAAGATCTATTTGCAGGGGATGGATCACCTATAGCTGTCAAGGAGAGAGAATGCTGATATAAGGCTGGCTGCGTGACATCCATCTAGATTCTTTGTTTATTATTTTGTTTTGATCTTGGGCCCGTAAATTGAGCTGAGCATTTCTATTTTAGAAGACCAAATTGGTGTTAGAAATTATTATTATCAGCATACCTGCCTCACCCTTACTCCCCCTTCACAACAGGGAACCGTCAACAGGATGTTTCCTGGATACCTTTGTCCAAAATATTGGAGTCCAAAATACATATTGGAATGCAGGGTTCAGTGCAACACTTTTGAATACTGAATCAGTTCCAGGTAAAAGATTCAAGAGTAGTCTTGAGAAAGTGATGATGGTTGGGCTATTCAGATGACTCTCTCCTCACCCCAACCCCCACAATGAAAGAGTTGGTCCAATCTGGTACACCTGTCTATTGAATATCTGCATTGGATGGTTTGGAGATAGGTTGCATGACCCAAAATATTATATTTGAAATGTAACATACAGTCCTAAGTCTGGAAGGAGTAAAAAGAACCTTGAAAACAGAACAATATTGACCAAGAATGAGGAAAAAGAACCTTGAAAACAGAACAATATTGACCAAGAATGTGGTCCCTGGGGTGGTGTTTAGTTATTTTTCAGTCACATCTGATTCTTTGTGACTCCTTTTTGGACCTTTGGTGGCAAAGATACTGGAGTCGTTTGTCATTTCCTTTTCCAGCTTGTTTTACAGGTGAGAAAACTGAGGCAGACAGGGTTAAGTGACTTCCCCACAGTCACACAGTTAGTAAGTGACTGAGGCCAGATTTGATCTCAGGTCTTCCTGACTCCAGGCCTGCATTCTATCTACTGCAGCACTTAGCAGTCATGAAGGAAAAATTGATAAATCAGTGGCCCTTTTGAGTATATCCCTCTAGTAGGATAAATATAAGTGCAAGGATAGATAGCTAGATACATGAAATATAGTCCTACCGTTTCACATAAATGTTTACTGGATTTGATAATTTTCTAATTTAAAACATTTTCTATCTCTCCACTGTCCTTCAGCAACCAATTTAGACGGGTGGGCTATAGACTTAGACCTCCCACCCCAGAAGCGATGCTTGAATGGCAGAGATTTGTTCCCTGTCTGTGGTATTACTGTAGGCAGTTTGGTATAGTAGATAGTATACTGGACCTAGAGTCAGAAAGACTTGACTCCCAATCCTAAATCAGACACTTACTTTCTATGTGACTCTTGGCAAGGCACTTACTGCTCTCTGCCTCAGTTTTCTCATTTGTAAAATGGGGACAGTAATAGCACAGCTGTGAGAATTAAATGGGATTATATATAAATCTGTTGTTATTGTTGAGTTGTTTTTCAATCACATCTGATTCTTCATGACCCCATTTGGAGTTTTTTTGGCAAAAATACTATAGTGGTTTGCCATTTCCTGCTCTAGCTCATTTTACAGGTGAGGAAACTGAAGCTAAAAAGTTACTTGCCCAGGGTCACACAGCTAGTAAGTATCTGAGGCTAGATTTGAAATCTGGAAGATGAGTCTTCCTGACTGAATGTCAGCTATTTTATTAAGTGCAACTTTCCTGGGGGAAGGGGAAGCCTCTATATTCATTCATATATTCTTTCTTAACTTTGTCCTGTTGTCAAGAAAGGCTATGTGTCCAGTTATGTATTCTTTCTTTCTTTTTTGCCTCTAAGAAATTGCAAAATTCCTTTATTAATCACAAACTTCTCTTTGTTTTTTAAAATTTATTTATTTTTAGTTTTCCACATTCATTTCCATAAGATTTTGAGTCCCAAATTTTCTCCCCATCTCTCCCCTCCCCTGACCCCAGACACTGTGCATTCTGATTATGCATTCTCCCAATCTACCCTCCCTTCTATCACACCTCTCCCTTCCCTTATCTCCATCTCCTCTATTTTCTTGTAGGACAAGTGGTTTCTATACCCCATTGCCTGTATATCTTATTTCCCAGTTGCATGTAAAAACAATTTTTCACATTTGTTTTTAAAACTTTGAGTTCCAACTTCTCTTCCTTCCTCTCTCCCCACCCATCCCCACTGAGAAGGCAAGCAATTCAATATTGATTATACATGTATAGTTATGCAAAAGATTTCCATAAAAGTCATGTTATGAAAGACTAACTGTATTTCCTTCCATCATATCCTGCCCCCCCATTTATTCTCTCTTTAGACCTTGTCCCTACCCAAAAGTATTTACTTCTAATTACTTCCTCCTCCCATTTGCTCTTCCTTCTTTCATCTCCCCCACACTCCACTTATCCCCTTCTCCCCTACTTTCCTGTAGTGTAAGATACATTTTTATATCAAAATGTGATGAGAGTAAGCTTCACTTTTTCCCTCTCACGTCCTGCCTTTTCTCCTTCATTGAAAAAGCTTTTTCTTGCCTCTTTTATGAGAGATAATTTGCCCCATTCAATTTCTCCCATTCTCCTCCCCATATATTCCCCTTACCCTTTAATTTTGTCTTTTTAGATATCATCCCTTCCTATTCAACTCACCCTGTGCCCTCTGTTTATATGTATATAATCCTTTCAACTACCCAAATACTGAGAAAAGTCTGAAGAGTTATTAATATTATCTTTCCATGAAGGGATGTAAATAGTTCAACTTTAATAAGTCCCTTATGATTTCTCTCTCCTGTTTACCTTTTCATGATTCTCTTGATTCTTGTGTTTGAAAGTCAAATTTTCTATTCAGCTCTGGTCTTGAAAGTCCTCTATTTCATTGAATAACCATTTTCCCCCTTAAGTATTATACTCAATTTTGCTGGATAAGTGATTCTTGACTTCTAGAATATCATATTCCAAACCCTTTGATCCCTTAATGAAGAAGCTGTGTATTTCCACAATATTCAAACTTTTTTTCTGGTTGCTTGCAATATGTTCTCCTTGTCCTGGGAACTCTGGAATTTTGTTATAGTATTCCTAGGAGTTTTCCTTATGGGATCTCTTTCAGGAGGTGATCAGTGGATTCTTTCAACATTTATTTTACCCTCTGGTTCTGGAATATCAGGGCAGTTTTCCTTAATAATTTCATAAAAGATGATGTCTAAGCTCTTTTTTTGGTCAGGGCTTTCAGGTAGTCCCATAATTTTTAAATTGTCTCTCCTGGATCTATTTTCCAGGTCAGTTGTTTTTCCAATGAGATATTTCACATAGTCTGCTATTTTTTCATTCCTTTGGTTTTGTTTTATTATTTCTTGATTTTTCATAAAATTTTTCAATTTTTTCATTAGCTTCCATCTGCTCCTTTTAATCTTTGAGGAATTATTTTCTTCAGTGAACTTTTGGATCTCCTTTTCCATATGGTCAGTTCTGTTTTTTAGGATATTTTTCTCCTCATTGGCTTTTTGGATCTCTTTTGCCATTTGGGTTATTCTATTTTTTAAAGTGTTATTTTCTTCAGCATTTTTGGGGTCTCCTTTAGCAAGCAGTTGACTTGTTTTTCATGATTTTCTTGCATCACTCTCATTTCTCTTCCCAATTTTGCTCTTTTTCTCTTACTTGATTTTCAAAGTCCTTTTTGAGCTCCTCCATGGTCTGAGACCAATTCATATTTTTCTTGGAGGCTTTGAATGGAGGAGTTTTGACTTTGTTTTCTTCTGTTTGCATGTTTTGGTCATCCTTGTCACCAAAGTAGGATTCTATAGTCTGATTCTTTTTCTGGTTTTTGCTCTTTTTCCCAGTCATTTACTTGACTTGTGAGCTCTTTGTCAAAGAACAACTTTGTAGTTCTCTGGTGCCATTGGTGGTGGGAGGTGTACTGTCAGTCACTAGATTCCCCCACAGTCTGTTGGCCTAGAGCTTCAGAAACCATGGCTGCAACTGTCCAAGCTGCTGCTGTGGCTGCTGAGGATTCCTCTGCTCCCTCCCTACTCTGCTGCCCTGCGTCTGGGGCCAGATCACTCCACTCTCCTGCACTGGTCCCACAGCCTTTTTCCACTGACCTTCCAATTTGTCCTCAGTGTTTTGGGGTCATGAAGTCTGGAAGTCACCACAGGTGAGAGAGATTCAGTCTCCCCAAGGCCTGCTCAGGTCCCCTCTGTGCACATGCAACTCACACTGGACTGTGCCCTGCCCCCAGCATAGCACAATAGACCCTTCCCCACAACCTTGCAGGCTGTCTTGGGCTGGAGATTTGCTTCACTCCATCATTCTATGGGTTCTGCAACTCCAGAATTTGTTTAGAGCCATATTTTACAGGTATTTAGCTGGGCTTGGTGGGAGTGCTCTAGAAAGTCCGTGTTCTTCCTCTGTCATCTTGGCTTGACACCCCCCTCCCAAGCTTCTCTTTGAAAAGCTGTATTCTTTTTTAACTTTGCTTTTTTGGTAAAAAAGAGTCTGATTGTCAGGTTGTATATAATCATCCCTAGCAATAAGCATTTATTAAACACCTATCATGCATCAGGCACTGTGCCAAGTGCCAAGGATACACATACAAAAAATAAATAATCCTAGTCTAAGAGGTAGAGTAGAATGTGATGGTTCCAAACCCCCTGTTTCTGTGTTGGTTTTTTTTTTTTTTATGCAGGCTGGCCATTCTTGTAACAGCCTTTCTCTGCCCAGAATCAACCCTTTCTCCCTCATCTACCCTCCCTGACTCTTCTCCACAAGCCTGATATTTGGAAATGTCCATGTCCCCATGCAGCTGTGTTCGCTGGTAGCTTTCTGCCAGAGATATCTGAGGTAGAAAACCAACCAAATAGGTCTAAGAGAGATCTTGCATTTTCCCTCTAAAGCACCTGGCTCTCTTCTGCGTTACAGAGAATCCAGGTGTTTCAATTCCAAAATGGGATGAGTAGCATCCTGGAATAACCCGAGTAAGAAGAGTCCCCTCTAAGATAACTGGGTCATTGATCCTAATCTTCTTTCTGTGTCCTGAAAATCATCATATCCAGACATCTTTCTATGTTCCCTCATCTCCCACTGGCTAAGTTGTTGATTGATCCTGCCTTTCTAAAAGGATCTGATTGTATCTTTTTCTCTCTGGTCACTGTGATCCAAATATATCTTTGCCCTGCTATTTGTGGGTATCTCACATTAAATACCTTTTCCTTGTGGTAATTTAAAAATGCTTCTGTGGAATTTTCTAAGTTTCCCAGAGGCAACTGCAATTGACTAGTTCCAAAATGAAGTATTCTTTGGGAGATACAAGTGATATTTTGATGTTTTGATTACCCTGGGTGGGGGGATAAGCCATGGATCTAATTAAGCCAGGATCTAATTAAGTTTATCTGTCTGAGGTCATTGTCTGATTCATGGATTTATATATTACTATATTTAGGAAATGAATTTGTGTAAGGTTCTTGCTGTGGCAACTTTGTCAAATTGCTCAGTCTCTCCACCTAGGTTACTCCATCTCCTGGAACGAGCCTTGAGCATCCTTCAGGACTGATCCTAAGTTGTGAGAAAAGCATAGTCTATATTCATTGAGGAGCTCTTTCACATTGACCTGGTCAACTATGACTTTCCTTATCAGTCCTGGCTGCATATGTCATTTGTAGGCCCCCAATTCAGACTAACTGGTCCTGCATTCTCTTTGTAAGGTGTACTTTTTGCCTTCCCTCTTTTTTGGCCTCCTCCTCTATCCAATTTCTCAGAACTCTGCTCTCTGCTTTACAAGGTAACAATTAGCAAATCCATCCTTGTCCTGTTAGTCTCTCCCTTTCTTTTCCTCTCTTCACATTCTAGATGTTTATAGACAGTCATTTCAACAATATACTCTCTTACACTTTTGAATCCTCTGGTCCCTTGTCCTTCTTCTGTTTATGACTTGCTAATTTCCAACCCTGAGTCACCTCTACCATCTGCCTTCTCCTTTCTGTCTCAAGAGCTGCCAAGAACAGCTGTAAGAAGTCATGAAACCGTGATGACTGGCTTCACTACAAATTCACACTAGCTAGACTCACCTGAACCCCCATTGGTTGTTCCATCATCACAGAATGCCAGAGCTAGAAGGGGCTTTAGAGATCATCTTGTCTTCTTTTTGCAGAAAGAGAAACTGGGGCCACAGTTTCAAGGTCATACAGCCTGTAAGTGACAGAATCAGGATCCAAACCTTCTCTCTCCTTGAGCCTTGAACCTCACCTCTACCACCTTGTTACAACAAATAAGAAGCCCTCATACTTTTCTGGAATGGAGGCTGTCACACGTTCCCTTATCTCCCCAGTTCCATATTTTGAAGTCTTTCTTTGCTGGGGCATGGTGGCACATACCTGTAATCCTTGCCACTGGGGAAGCTGTGCTCTTGAGCTCAGGTGTTCTGAACCACACTGGGCTATGCCATTTGAGTGCCCACACTAAGTATTGCACCAGTATAGTAAGCCCCTGAGCAGGAGTGACACGGAGTTGCTAGGTTGGGGTGAACGGTCCTAGACTGGAAACAGAGGTCAAAAGTCCTGTGCCAATCGGTGGCAGGATGAAACTTGTGAGTATGGTCACTGCACTTACAGCCTAGTAAAGATGGGGAAGAAAGGGAGAAATGAGGAGAGAGAGAGAGAGAGAGAGAGAGAGAGAGAGAGAGAGAGAGAGACAGAGACAGACAGAGAGAGAGAGAGAGAGAGAGAGAGAGAGAGAGAGAGAGAGAGGAGAGAGAGAGAGAAAGAGAGGAAAAAAGAAGAAAAGAAAAAGAGAGAAAGGAGGAAGGAAAGAAAGAAAAGGAAAAAAGGGAAGAGATGAAAGAGTAAAAAAGAAGGAAGGAAAAAGAAAAATAGAAAGAAAAGAAAAAATCATTCTGTGTCTTCACTCATATTTTTCCTCCCTCCAGTCTTAGGATGAGGTGGGCTTTGTTCTTGCAAGCTTAATTCCTTCACTTGAACCCTAGTTCCCCCTCTCCTTTCTTCTTATCTACTCATGCACTCATGTCATCAATCATTCCTACCCTCTCCTCCCCTTCCCAAGCCCAGTTTTTCTTGGGCTTCTTCCCCTCTACCTAGAAAAATGTTCAGGTCTCTTTTATGTTTAAAACAACAACAATAATTCCACCTTAGCCCTTATTATTTGTGTGACCCTAGGCTAGTCACTTACCTACTGTTTGCCTCATTTTCCTCATCTGCAAAATGGGCATAAAAGCTCCCAGGGTTGTTGTGAGCATAAAATGATACTCATAAAATAAAAAAAAAAAGCTTTTGCAATCTTAAAGTACTAGATGGATATTATTATTAACACTTTTCCTTGAGATAATGCATATCCATAGATAATGCATTTGTAAACCTTCAAATGTTATATAAAATGTTGCCTATTATTTGATAATAGATAATTGTTCCCCTCTCAATTATCATCTCCTGAGTTTCATCTGCTTTAAAGCTACACTTTTAGAAAGAATGCTTTATACATATTGCCTCAATTTCATCTCCATCCACTCAATTCCCAACTCTCCATATCTGAGCTTCTGTCTCCACCACTCTGATAAAATAATGCTTTCCTGGTTTCCCAATCACCTGTTGATTGCCAAAATCATTGGTGTTTTCTCAGTTCTCCACACCTCTCTGGCCTCTCTCTCTGGTTTCTGGTACTGATGGTAGTCCTTTCTTTCTTGGTGCTATCTCTAACCTTTTGGTTCCTGGACATACTCATTCTTGGTTGTCTTCAAACAGCATATTCGTCTTCCTGTTCTCTAAGTGTGGACATCCTCCCAAATACCAGGGTTCTGCAACCTCTGATCAAGAAGTCCCAGGACTTTTTTCCTAGACATGACCAAGAGAAGGCAATGTGGATAGGTTTCTGAATATGGAGTGAAAAAGAGCTAGTCTAGAATTCAGCCTCAGACAATTGTTAGCTCCATGACTCTGATCAATTACTTCAACGCTGGGCTTTAGTTACTCCATGTGTAAAGGAGGTTGGATGCAATGACTTCTTAAATCTCTTCTGCTTTTCAGCAATGGTCCATTCAGCATTGTACTCCCTGAGTACATCTTCAAGGATACCACCCATGCCCTCTTCCACCCTTTCCTCTGGTCACAACAGGTCAATAACAGTACTCTTCAGTGAGTGTGGTCTTCCTCAAGATACTTCTTTACTACAGGGGTGTGCTGGCAAATGTTTAACAACCTGCCCTCCAGGACAAAAATGTACAAAGGACACACTTTTAAGTTTAATCTGCATTACTCATATTTTCTTCATCAGCTTTCATAAGTCTAGACAATCAATAGAACAATAAATCAAGCCATGATTTGTAGCTTTGATGTTTTCCTATGTGCAAATGCACATCCTGAAAATTTAACAATCCACCCTACTTGGTCAGACTCCAGCATACCTATGCAGTTTTACTCACTTATATGTGGACTCTAGTTAGGCCTTCCATTATGTATTGCCTTTTGGCAAGGTCATGATGGAGGGTTCTTCCCGTAATTCTCTTCGGTTCTCAAACTAGTGACAGTGGTCTCACCTCCTGTTGTCACTCATACTTGTACAGTCCTTTAAAGTTTATATCTCCCAGCAGGTGACATCATGTCCTTTTGGAAGAAAAAAAATTCTTGTCTGTTATGGGCCCTATCCCAGCCCTACCCAGGGGTCTATTCCAGAGTTCTTTGTTTTGGCAGGAAGTAGTTCTCCAATAGTCCTACTCTAATGCAATGCCAAACCAGCGATCCCTGCTTAGGAATTTCCAGCCAAAACTCTTTTTCTAAGAAACTCCTCTTAGCTATCAAGAATCCCCTGCTTCTCCCGTCTCCTAGGGTGGTTTTGCTTCCACTGTGTTTTGGTTTGGGGAGGGAGAGGGGTACAGACGGAATCTGTTGCTTGCTCCAACAATGGTTTATGCTTTCCTTAGAATAAATATAGCTACTTACATCTCTGCGTTCCCTGAGGGGCACCTGGGTAGGGTTATACAAATTATACTGTACCTCTGAATGACTTAACTAGGGTCATAGCAGTTAGAGCCAGAAGAGTATTTAGATACCTTTAGCCCCCTCATTTTACAGATGAAGAATGTGACATCAAATTGGGAGGAAGAGTTAACAGACTAGATGATATAATACTTGCCCAAAAATACCTAGACAGTATAGAACAGTGAGCCCAGGCTAATAAAGAGGATGGTTAAGAGTAAACCATGTAGACCCCTGTGCCATGTGCTGGGAGAGTGGAGGGGGGAAATAGGCCCTTCTACAGGTGGAAATTTCAGGCCCATTTGGTAGCTAGTAGGGGAAACACTTGATGACAGACTTGACTTTGTGGCATTCTGTTTTATTATGCCTTTGTGGTATAATTCCACTGATAGGAGGAGCTGACCCTGTATGCAAGGGCATCCAGCAGTCTACAATTTTTGAAAGTAGAGTTGAGACCAGAGTAAGAAGTTACTTACATAGAAAATGAGTCCCTTTTCCCTGAACCTTAAATGCTCTCATAAGACCATCCCAAGGATTGTAGGTTCAGAATATTTGGGGAGGAGTCAAAAGGAACTGGAAGTTCCTGGGTAGGAAGGGAAGGGAGGGGAGGAAGGGAGGAGTGACTCTATTTTTAAGCTAAAGTTTTCTGGAGGATTCTTGGGCCAGTACCAGGGCTACCCTTGGAGATTTTAAGATGCTACACATGGATCTGAGGGGAGAGTTCAGAGTCATTAAAACTTTCCAGAGATGAAAATTCTCAGACCCAAACCTGAAACTATCCTTTTTCTCCTATAAAATAGTAACCAATCCCTAGATGGACACTAACAACAAAGAAGAAAAGAAAGGAAAGAAGCTGGTTCACTGAGCTTCAGGGTAGACCAATGTCCTAATCTCCTAATCACACACTGTAGTGACTTATTAGGACCACAACATTTTGAGCTGGGAAAGAACTTAGAGACCTTGTAGTCTAACCCTCCTCTTCCCCTCTCATTTTACAGATGAAGAATATGATAAATACAAAGCTGTGAGGGATGGTTAACACACTGTATCAGAGGTGTCAAACTCCTAGCCAGGACCCAATTCAAAACTCCCAAGTACCTCTCAAATAAGGCTAAAATATAATTGGGAAATGTTTGACAAGATTAAAAAAAACACAATACAACATATATAATGTTAATTTGTGGTTTTCTAAGTCAATATGTAGCCACAGGGATCTTATTTGACTTTGACACCATTATACCAGGTGATGCAATCAGGATCCCAAAATATTTTGCAGACTGAAATGTAAGGCTTAACCTAATAAAATAAAATAAAATAAATATGGACAGCTGTGTGTATATACAAAAAATATATAATATATACAGATATATACATATATAATGTAGAGAGACAGACAGCATGATGATACAGTGCATAGTCAACCTCAGAATACCATCTCCATATTAGATCCCTGGCCCCTGGAGATAATAACTTGTCTGAACTCTTTCCTCAATTGCTAGCAAATCCCACCTCATCAGACCCTTCCAGTCCCAGTCATTCTGACACACCCTTTGGCATTTCACAAACCCATTCCCTCACTGTCACTGTTTCCTTGTTCACATTCCCCAACCCATGTTCCCACTCCCTGAATGGTGCTTCTTGGAATACTTGCTCTGTGGGTGACAAATTTGCTTTCATCTTAAACCATTTCCTTTTTCTCTCCTTTCTATCTTCTTTTACTCACCGAGACCTGGCTCCCTTCTGATGACACAGCTTTCCTGGACACTCTTTCTATCACTGGTTACAATTTCACCTTGCTGCCCGCTTCCACTTGATCTCTTTCTACCATCACTACTCAATAACTTATCCTCTTTTGAGTTCATTCAATCCATATTTATCGCCAAATCAAGATTCTAACAGTATTACCCACTGATATCCAAGACACTCTCCTCCTTCCTCAATGAATTTGGTGTCTGCTTACAGTCTTTCCTCCCCCACTCTTGCCTTAGGACACTTCAACATACATATTGATAATCCTACAAACCTTCCAAGTCTCTCAACTTATTTACTTCTTATAGCCCACTTTTGCACCTTACCTCAGTTACTTATAGAAATGGTTATAACCTTAATCTGGGCATCACCCACATGTTCCTTTTTCATGTTTATGAATGCTAAAATTCCTTTGTCTCATCATAATTTTTTGTCATTCCACCTTTTCTGCTAATTTACAACAGGTATTATTAATAGGTGAGGTATCCTCATCATGATTTCTAATCCCTGCATCCCTCAGTTCTTTTCTAAGGCATCAGCCCATATGGTTCCATTCACTATTTCCATATCTCTGTATACTCTGTTCCCAAGGCCTAGAATGTACTCCTTCTTCAGCTCAGTCTTTCAGAATCCTGAGTTTTCTTTAAAGGTCACTTCAAATGATATCTCCTACATAAAGCCTTTTCTGATTCCCTCACCAATATTATCTTATATGATTTTGCAAATTATATATATATATCTGTATACATACATACACTTTTGTGTATACATGTTGTCTTCCCCTACAGAACGTAAACTCCTCAAGGGTAGAGATTGTTTCATGTTTGTTTCATGAGCATATTGGACTGCTCATATGTTCATTAATTGGTTGTCATTTTGAAATCCAAGGTGGCCAACGAGTTCATTGTGGAACCACATAATACCTTTAGACACCTCTCTCTTTTATGCCTTAATGGAAGTTTATGCTTACATCATAAGAATTTACTTCTTGAGAACTTCCTATCCTTCTTGGGCCCACCATCATATTAAGCTAGAGGATCTTGTTCATATTTTCCCTGAACACTGAAATCTACTTGTCTAAAGTCTAGGCCATGCATTGAACTACACGTTTCCCCTTTCTTATAGATCACAAACTCTAAGATGGTGCGATCACTTCCTTCTAAAATCTATCATCTCTACTGAACAGAATAAGATCTAAAATGGCAGTTCCCCTTCATTGCTTCTTTCACCTTTTGAAAAATGAAATGATCATTCAAGCTATTAAAAATTGATCAGCAACTGCACTATTAGCAGAAATAGAATCTCAGCACATGTCTGAAGAGTTGAAGCCCTCCATCACAATTACGTAATGAAACCATAACAGGTTTGTGATGTTTTCCAAAGTCATCATATACATCTTCCTTTTATCACTACTTCTTAGTGATTCTCAAAAAATCAAATTTATCTCTTAGAATTAAGATATCTGGCTTGGTTTGGTTTTGAACAGACCTATCATTTCATTGATTTAGGGCATTCTCAGTGAAGAAACTCTACCAGTGCAGACTGTGACCTGCTCTATGACTTGTTTGAGGCACTCAAAGATTCAATGACTTGCCCAAGTTCATGCAGTCTCCATCCATTAGAAGTAGGACTTGAATTCCAGCAGGTCATTCTCTATAGGCTACACCATGCTGCCACCTCCTTATTGGTTCTTATCTGTATATTTACATACTGACATCTGAGGCCATGGGTTTCATCGCTCTCTCTCCTCCACTGTCATCTCCTGTGAGTTACCAGTTGTCTCCATTGTGTTCCTTTCTGTCATATCTGGCTTGACAGATGATGGTGTTGAGTTGTTTCAGTTTGTCTGACTTGTCATGACTTCATTTGGGGTTTTCTTGGCAAGGATACTGGAGTGGTTTACCATTTTCTTTCCCGGCTTATTTTACAAATGAGGAACTGAGACAAACAGGGAGAAGTGACTTGTCCAAGGTCACACAGCTAATAAGAATCTGAGGCCAGATTTGAACTCACAAAAAGGAGTCTTCTTGACTCCAGGATCAGCATTATGCCTTCTTCTCTCCTCCACTTCCAGTTTTAAGCTCTTTTGATAGTATTTGAACCATCTCCAGGCTAAAGCACCAACAACAAGAAGACAGGGAAGGATGTTTGCAATACATTTTAAATTTTCATCAAAAATAACTAAAATAATTGTTTTGGTATCTGAAGGGGGTAAACTTCAGTTTTGCCAAAAACTCATTTTTGTGAAGCAACTCATTCCTTAATTATGCCAGATGGTAATCAGATCCAAATTTATTTTCACTCTTTAATGTATCCCCTTGGAGTTCTCTTTTTTGTATGGAAATAAATCTTCATGTCTTATTGATTTGCTGTAGTTTCTAGTTTATTCTCTGAATCAACAATGATTACCTAATGACTTGCAGAGCCGATTGATCTAATTATTTTGTTATCGATGAACAAAATGTCATCAGGTACTTTCAGTTTCAATTCAGACCGGATGATAGTAATGCTTGTTTATAAAACTACTTTGAAATCGCCAGGGAGAAAGTGCTACATCAGTGCAAAGTGCCCGTTTATTACTCCCTTGGGAGCCTGCCTTGGCTCAAATGTGAACTCAGGGCATGCATTTTTAAAGATTCCACCAGGCCTTTTTCCAGTTCTAAATGATATGCAGAGTTAGGTACAATTTTGGCTGCTATTTCTGTCAGTGTGTGGCTGGAGGGGAAGTAAGCTGGGAGTGGGGTACACTGAGGGTGATCAAAGAGGGCAGGGAGGGAGAGGAGCTGTCATCAAAGGATTCTTAATTTCCCCAGAGGCTTCCAGGCTGCCACAAAACCTAGAAATGGCTTTGAGTATGTGGCAAACACTCACCACTGTCATTGCTGGGAACCTTCACGGTTAGGCAGATTGCTGCAGTAGGCAGCTGTCCTTGTAATAATGTACTCCAGAGTTATGCCTTTATTGATTAGATGTGTCTAATTGGCCAACAAAAAAAATAGAACTAGTATTTCTTCCAAAAAGGGTTGTTGAAATTTTTGATTTGTTTTTAAGATTGTTACTGGAATTTAACATGTTTTTGGTAACTACTTAGAAAGAATTAAGGTAGAATCCTGGTCTAATCCACCCAAGATTGCTATCCATATGAACAGATTCCTTGGGGATGCCAGATCCTAGCCTAGCAAAGATCCAAATGTAAGAGGTTTAGGTAGTGATGGCCTGGTATTCAGAATGTAATAAGTTAGTCATTTCACTCGATTCACTTAATTTTCCATTTCTGCAAATAGGGGAACTAAATAACCTCTAAGCTGGTTCCTTTCAGTCTAGCACTCGAACGCTATTTCTCCCCAGATAACAGCTCCACAGTATAATGTGGTATATCTATTGGATCATAGTGTCACTTGGTATCCCCTTTGAGTAGGCCCCTCAAAAAGCTACTCTAGGTTCAAGGTATTCAGTACCCATTTGAAAATCATAGGTGTCTACTCCTGTGTCTACTTTTACAAGCCTATTAGAGCACATGGTTCAAAACAAAATATACATTAAACAGCACAGTGAATAAAGTGACAATAAATGATTCTCCCATGAGAACATGGACTATACCTTCCCACTATATTTCTCATGGGAGAGGGCACACACACAGAGAACATATGTGTCTATGAAACACAAATGGAAGGTGTCCAGATGTGTCCAGGGAACTGGAGAGGAAGGAGAGGGATATGCTCTGTGCCTTTGTGGTCAGGGTGCGCTTATGGAGAGCACACTTCTAAGAAAATGTACGGCTAAAGCAACTCATGCCTCCACCATAGCAAAGCTGCCAATGTCCTCTAATGCTGGCTGCTGGGTGTGCCATCTTTGGGAGTCCCATGAAATCAATCCCCATCATGTGTTTTCTGGGAAGCCACAAAGGTCTCTTGTTTGCTGAGCTATTCTTGGCTACCATTTGCTGGGCCTCAGGTATTTATCCTTATCAGAATCTAGACTATTGGTTGCATTACTACCCTCTAGGTTGCCATCCTCAGAAAATCTCTCTCTGGTGGGGAGAGCTACAGCTCTTTTCTTACATAGCTGAGGGCTATAAACCATCCCACCCAGCAAGACAGACAACAAAAGCCAGTAGAATGTCCCAAGCTAAGATTAAATCTATTCCCTTAACTGTTTTTCTTCTTGCGCTGAAGTCCTTGGTCCTAGAGACCTGACTTGGGGTTGGAACATTCCTTTTCGACTCCTACTGAGTCCTTGATTATTATCCGTAGCACTTTTTCCCCATCCCTATATCTTGAGGATGCCATCAATGTCTCCCTCTTCAGCTTTATGGGGGCTTGGGGGATGAGGCTTTCTTCACTTCCATGACCATGAATTAAGGCAAGGGCAACAACAAAAAGAACATTGGCCTCCACCCCTGCTTCACCATACTGACTTTCTTGTGTATACATGAAGGAGCCTTTTGTATTGCATTTGAGCCAAAACAAATCTTACTGTTGTTCTCCCAACAGTAGGACCACAGGTTTAGAGCTAGAAGATTCTTTAGAGATCATCTAGCCCAACCCTCTCATTCTGTAGATGACAGAAATTGAAGCCTAGGAAGAACAAGTAATTAGCCTAAGGTAATGCAGTCTATGTGCAGTAATGGAACCAGGGCAAGATATGAGATCAATAAAAAAATTTTTTAAAATCTATTTTGTTAACTATTTCCCACTTACATGTTAAAAAAATTAACAATCATTTTAAAAAATTGAATTTATATTCTCTCCATCCCTTCAATCCCTCCCCCCTTCTTGAGAAGGCAAGTCATTTGAAACAGATTATACACATGTGAAGTCATGCAAAACAACAGAAATGAAGTCTTCTTACTCCAAATCTATATGGTAATAAGGAGAACTGAGTTCTAGTCCCAGTTCTACTACTAATTTTCTGTAGGATTTCTTTGGATTTAAATTTCTTTCTTAGTAAACTCAAAGATGTGCTTTAGGTGAATTTTAAAGTCCTTTCCAATGCTGACATTCTAGGATTCTAACTCACAAAACACAGACTGTATATAACAACCCAAGTTCTGCTGAAGAGTTGGGAGATGCTAACTGTCTGCAAAACAAACATGGGCATTTGTTGAGGCTCTTTAGGAGATGATTAACCTTGATCTGTTATTAAGATGTGATTTCAGGAATACTAGGCCCATGCTGTTCAGAAATACAGCAGAAGACTTTGATGAGGTCAGTGAGACTTGGAGCTTTGCCTGAATGATCTGGACAGCTATCTCCAATCTTGATTTTTCTCTTGCCTGTAGAGAGCAGCCCCCAAGTGACTTCAATTTAAAGTCCTCCTTCCTTGGTAAACCTACGCAAATCACGTTGTAATTCAGATTCAGAATATTAAAGGATCCATTAGCCCTCGGTGAGATGTGGGCCCTAAGGGAAGTTTAAAACTTAGAACACCCTTCCTGCTGTGGGGACATCCTCCACACTCTCATGTTACCCAAACCAGCCCATAATTGGGCCCAGCTGGCAGTGGAGAAAGAGGCCCCTGTACTGAGCCGGGAATCAAGTTACATACTTTATCCCTAGAAATAAGCCAGTCTGCCTCTATTAAGAGCTAGAATATGTTAGGTCAAAGGAATTGTAGTTTAGGAGCTGGAATCTTTATGGTGCAAACAGTACCTAAGACAGAGTGTTCATATTAGAAATTAACTGCTACATTCCTTGCTCCAGGACAAGAGCATTTACGAACAAAATGGCTTGATTGTATAGGTCTACTCTCTGAGCCCTGTTTCATTTTGCCAGCAGCTGACAAGAGGCCCTCCTCTGTTTTGCTTGAAATAGTACAATAAATCTGCATGCTCCCCAACACCCTTCCTTCCCTCAAAGTCATTTCTGCTTAGCCTGTTACAAGTGCAGAATTCTTAATCCTTGCAGCTTGGATGAGATCAGCCTTAATATGATTGATACCTCCAATTCCTGGAGTTTCCCCATCCCCAGTGTTTATGGAGCCATAGATCTATTTCTTCCCATTCCCCTTCGATTTCTACTTCCCTCTATCTGCTGTTGTTAACCTCTCTAACTCAGCCTTGGCCTCTGGTCTGGGTCTGATTAGAACACGGTGCTCTACTCTTTGGCAGCTGGTCCTGATTCCCCTGCCAGACCTGTAACAAGGAGTTCTTGGGCCTAGGGCAAACTCACTTGAGAGGGGAGGGGTGAGGGTTAGGGGTACAAGTGGCAGTTCAGGGGACAGTCCAACCACAGATATGGTCATGCTAGGAGAGGGGGTAGCCCATCACCACCTAGAGAGTTTGGCCATTATCTTTGAAGATTGTTCAGATGAAAACAGTCAATAATAAAGATTGCCCTGGGTGTGGGAACCTGGCATTGGATGACCAGGAGTGTGTGGCATGAACTGTTAGAAGACCTTGAAGCAAAGTTTTAGATTTCAGTCTCTGCAGGGAGTTAGGGAGTGTCTTCTCAGAACTACTCACCCACCCTGGGATGGAGGTACCTTGGTTACCCCTGCTCACCATGGCTCTGGCCCCTGTGAGCAGTCTCTGAATTATTGCTCTTTCTGAATTTCCATGGGACCCCATGAACTATACCCACACCATCCATGGTGTTTTCTTGGCAAACATACTGGCATGGTTTGCCATTTCCTTCTCCAGTGGATGCACCTATAGGACCAAGAAATGAGGCAGTGCCAAGGGATTGCAATGAGAACAACACTGAAAAAAGTGGAAGGAAAGGAGGAAGTAATCTGAGGAGGGATCAGCAAGAACCTGAGGGGGAAAGAGAGGAAAGGCAAGGAAGCAGCTTTTGGGAAGAGGCCATTCACCATATTAGCACAAGTAATTGAAGATGTCAAGGAAGTTGGAAAAATAGCTTCCCTGAGGTATTTCTCTCTCTCTCTCTCTCTCTCTCTCTCTCTCTCTCTCTCTCTCTCTCTCTCTCTCTCTCTCTCTCTCTCTCTCTCTCCTTCTCTGTGTGTATGTGAGTGTGTTCCAAAGTGAAAAGCAACAGTTGTTCTTTGGGATTTACTTCTAGAAAATAAATCCCAGTTGTTCTACTTACCAACTGTGTGACCTTGGACAAGCTGCTTCCCTCTTCTGGGTTTCAGAATCTTTATTTACAAGATGAGGGGTTTGTACTATATAAATCTATGAATTCCCTTCTAGTTCTAAATTCTCTTATGCTGGCATCCTGTAAAATGGGGAAGTAATAATAGCACCCATCTCACAGGATTACTATGAAGATCAAATGAGGAAACAAGAGAATGGGCATTTGTTAAAGCCCTACTATGTGCCAGACACTATACTAAGCATTTAACAAATATAATCTCACTCGGTCCTCACAACATCCTGTGAAGTAGGTATTATAAATATCTACAACTGAGAAAAACTAAAGCAGAGATAATATGCAGTTTTGCAAACTTTAAAGAGTTATAGGTAAATGCTAGCTTTATTAAGCTATGGTTTCCCATTTTCTAGTAAACATGCAGGTTTAGAAACTTTTTATATATGTATGCATGCCACATAGTCTGCATTTTCTTGGTCTGTTTCTTATGTGTATGTAGAGATACTGGTGTTTTCCATTTGGAAAGGGGATTCATGGGTATTTGAGGAAATGTGTAATTAAGTTAATTTCATGGAATCTAGGATCAGTGAGATCAAGCAATAAGCATTTATTAACCACCTATCATGTGCCAGGCATTGTACTAAGACAGACATCACAGTTCCTACCCTCAAGGAGCTTATGAAACTCTTATTTATAGAACTGTAGGAGACCTTAAAAGTCACCTCCCAGGCCAATCTCTCATTTTGCAGATAAAGAAATTGAGGTCTAGCAAGGTATAGAGACTTACCTAAGTTGAGATAAGTATTAAATGATAACTCTTTCCATTTTACCATTTTCTTTCAGAAAAAAAAAAAGAATTTATTCAAGTAACTATGAATAGGAAATCAGAGTGGTGGGCTCATGACAATCTGGGACCATTCCTTCTCCCACTTCAGCTGAACCCCCTTCCTTTTACCCTCCCAACTTGAAGATTGCCAAAGGCTCTACTTGATAGAACTGGGGACTCTACTTTGACCCCAATATAGTGATGCCACTTTGGTCCTCTTTCAGAACAAAGGACAACAGTCTAACCTTCTGAACAATGCCACTTTTTAGTAAACTAAGTATAGTGTCCACCATTGTCCCCTCCACCATCCTCCCCACCCCAGTCTCTCCCATGTTCTCCTTATAAAGATTTGAGGAATATCAGCAGTGTGGATCCATGAGGAATGGAGGAAAGATGAACATGGAAACTGACAAATCTTCATGGCTGGTGGGTTGGCAGTTGTAGAATGTAAGAGCAAAACTGTTTCAAAACCAAAGCCAACAAAACGTGTTGAGAGATAGATTGTGAACCACTTCTCACTATAACTTAAATCTAAAAAGGGAAACCTTGCGTATTGTTCAGGTGGAGCTTCATTCATTTTCTTGAAAGGAATCAAGTGAAAGGATTCTTAATGATTAAGGAAACTATAGAAAAAACAGTTGGGATTAAGTGCCCTCTGCTGGCCTTTTCGAGTTTTACCTTCATAAGATTTCAGAGTATGTTCTGGTGTATAAGGAGAAACCTCTGAGGTTGAGAATATGTGTTTTTCTCATCTATCCACCTAAACGCATCAGTGCTCTCCGCCCTCTCCCTTCCAAAGTGATTCATAGAATTAGATTTATCTTACAGGTATATTTTCCATCCACTCAATTCCCATTTTGGGAAATAGACTGAGGAAGGTGATTGTTATTATTTGTCAGTGACAAGTTAGGATATCTGCATGGGTGATAAACGTCTCGTGTTGGAAGGATTCTTAGATGCCTGCTTCCCCTGTGTCAGTTGCCTCCTCTGGGAAGGGATATTGAGTGGTTATGACTTCAGAAAGTGCTAGCCAGCATATCTATCCATTGAAAGTCACCATCTTTCAATTCTGGCTACAAAACAAGCCAGACTATAACATCCCTAGAGTTGGGAGCAGGAGTAAAGACCAGAAAGAAAAATTATTTTCTAGTAAACAGATTTGCAAGGATTACATTTTCCTCTGAGTTCAGTTTTATAGGCTATACAGGAAGTGTACAGCAGTAAACAACCTTTAAATTGCAATTGCTCCTGTTTATGATCAGTCAACTCTCCCCATCCAGTGGAGAGTTGTGTGATTATCTCTGCTCTGCTGGTATCTGTGGAGAGTCTCTCTCTGAGGTCTGGTGTATGTCATTTCTGTGTGTGTCCTCCTAAGTGGGCCCATGGGAAGAAAGAATCATGGATTGTAAATTGGAAGGTACCTCAGGAGTCAAGCAGTCAAACAAGTAAGTATTTATTAAGCATCTACTATATACCATGCACCAGGAATGCAAAGACAAGAGTGAAATCCCTATATTCAAGGGGTTGACATTCTAATGGGAAGAGAATATATAGATATATAGTTATATACAAGACACACACAAAGCAACCTTGGAGGGGGAGCTGCTAGCACCTGGGAGTGGGGGTGGGGTGGGGGGTGGGAAGAAAGGATGAGAACCAGGAAAAGTCTCATGCAGATGAGGTAGAGCTTGAGCTGAAAATCTGGAAGGAAGGCAGGGATCCCAAGAGGTGGGGGAGGCCATTCAAGGCATGTTTGAGATATGCTGAGTTTGAGATGCTTGTGGAAGAACCAGTTTGAAACATCCAATAGGCAGTTGATTGAATGCTAGACTAGACCTCAAGAGAGAGCCTAGGGTTGGGTGCACAAATCTTTGAGTCATCTGCATAAAGAACAAGATTATTAAATGATATCATAAGACAAGAGTAGAAAAGAGGATTCAAAATAGAACCTTGGGGCTATGCTCACAATTAGTGAGTATGACATGGTCAATGATCCAGCAAAGGAGACTGAGGAGCAGTCAGACAGGCAGCAGGAGAGAGCACCTAGGAGAAGATATTCAACAGTGTCAAATGCCACACAGACATACAGAAGGATGGGTTGAGAAAAGGTCATTAGATTTGACATTTATGAGATCATTGGTAACTTTGGAGAGAATGGTCTTTGTGGAATGATTGGGTCAGAATCAAGATGGCAGAATCAAGACTTAGAAGAGAATGAAGAAATGGAGGCAATGAGTAGGCAACTTTTTCCAGGAATTTGACTTAGAAAGGGAGAGGTATGGGAAGGGGTGATAGGATCTAAGGAGTATTTCTTTTTAAGAATAGGAGAGACTTGGGTATGTTTTGGAAGCAATGGACAAGGAACCAGGAGATAGGGGGGAGACTGAAGATTAAAAGGAAAGTGGACATAGTAGTGGAGAAGACAGGAAGGAGGGCATGGGGTCAAGGAAATATGTGCTCTCTGTGCTTATGAGAAGGGCCACCTCTACATCAGAGATTGGAATAAGGGAGAAATTAGTGAGGTATGATGTCAATGGACTGTGAGGTGAGGCAAGGAGGATTAAAGAGGGAGTTCCCAGAAAATTGTCTCAACTTTCTGGATAAAGTATGAGGCAAGTCCTCAGTGGAGAGGGTCTTCTGGGTTGTGTTTGAGGCAAGATTCTCAGTTGAGAGCTTTGGAAAAGGGTGTGCTATGGGAACTTCGAGAAGCAAAGAGAAGGTTTGGGATAGCTACTATGGTGAATGGGATAAGGGATTTATTAGGGTAGAGTAAAAGGTTGTCTTGCTGCAGTGAGGACCTAGTTAAGATTAGATGTTGTAATTTTCAGGAGCAGATTATTAAAGTTTTGGTGGGGGGTATTTATACCTCAGAAATCAGCAAATGCCATAAAACAGGGTTTGATGTATTGTTTTGTTGATTGTCCAGACTTAAGAAAGTGATGGAGAAAATGTTAATAAATGAAGATTACACTTTAAAAAAGAGATTACATGACATGAATTTGCAGTGGGGCCAGTCAGATGGACTTCCTCTAGTTCTGCTCAGCAGCATATGAGTAGGAATAAAGGAGGAAGATTATGAGAGTAATCCAGGATTAGGAATGGACAAGGTATGTGTCAGGCAATAGAATGGGAAGATTCGAATGAATCTGGACTCATTGGTTACCTGGCTAAAGCTTCTCTTTCACTGACTTTGGCTGGTCAGTACTACCAGGTCTACTTCCAGCCAGCTGTAGGATTGATATCACACCAGAGCTCAGTTGGTACAAAAGAGGGGCATAACCAGAGGCAGTTTCTGAGAGCTAGAACCCTTATTTTGCTGCTGGGTTCTATAATATTCTCCTCAGGGGAGAGTGGTCCTGGGGAAGTCACCCGTAGTTGTGATAGATTTGAAAGCCACCCCCACCCCCCACAATTTCTGGAAGTAAATACCCTATGCTTTCCAGAATAATTACCACCTCCTCTGTTTCTACTTTACCCAACCTAAACCTCTGCCCAGACTTTTAGGGGTGACAAATGATTTCATCCATGGGATTCCTCCTGTTGTTGAGTCACTGTCCACAAAGTTAATCAGTGACTTTTCTACCACTTAAAATATTAAAGCCTCACTTAGAGCACTGAGAGTGACTTGCCCAGGATCACCCAGTCAGTGTGGGCCAGAGGCAGGACCTGAACCCAGTGCTTCCTGATGTCAAGGCTGGCCTACATCTCTTCCCTCATCACCCCACCCCATCCCAGAAATAAGAAATACATTAAAATTTTGTCAGGATTGAATTCTATGTGTCCAAGAAGGTTTCCACCACCACTACCATCACTTCCATCTCTGGCAGTCCCACACCTTTAATTATAAATGGTGATCTGTTGCCTCGCGTGATCTTAAACCAAAACAATAAAGTTATTAAGAATTGTTGGTGCAGAACTCTGCTTTTCTGTACATTCATGTTATTTCCAAGAAATTTCAAACCCAACTGAAACTGAAACTCCAAATTCAGTGTGTTTTGTGTAGCTTTCAGACTGGTTCGTGGGTTCCTAATGACAAAGGAACCGCTTGAGACGCTGGGCCGGAAATTAGCCATTTTAGCAATAGTTTAATTATTTGTACTCCTGTTCAACAAAGCAGAGCTAGAGGTGATTAGTCTTGTCTTTCAGGGAAGACTCATCTTGTGGATATTCCAAAGGACAAAGACTTTTTTTCTCAGATGACCATGAGCAGGGGCCCCCCAGCCACCAAAAAAAAAAAAAAAAGCTTAAGAATCTCATTCTCTGCTTCCCCAAATGGGAACCAGATGTGCATTCCTTTGCATCCTTCCCTTACCCCAACTCACTTTGTTTTTGGCCTCTTTTTTTTCTTTTCCTTAATTGATGACTTTTTTTTAATATAACATATTCCTTGAACTCTCCCTGGTAACAAAGAAAAGGAGTTAAGTAAAAATAACTGATACAATAACCACCCCTGACAATGTATGTCACATTGTTAGCCTATAGTCTCCTGTCTTTTGACTGAGAGAAGGGAGGCAGACAGTATTTATCTGTTCTCTAGGACTAAGACTGGGAAGTATGGTTACCAGTCTGACTTCCTTTTAGTCTTCCTTTCACTAACATTATTGTGGTTATTGTGTACTTTGTTCTTCTGGTATGACATTCGTTCATACAAGTCTTCTAGTGTTTCTCTGAATTCCCCATTTTCATTATTTCTTCCTGCATTCTTATGTAAAGGAATATATTCCATTCTATTCCATATACCACAGTTCATAGGCTAGCAATACTCTAGAGCTGGAAGGGAACTTAGAAGTCATCTGGTCTAACCCCTCTTTGTACAGATGAGGAAACTGAGGTTCAGAAGGTAAATGATTCCCCCAAGGTCACATGGATAAGAAGTACAGAACCATTCTCCTGACAGTGGGGACCTACATTGTTTCCAGTTCTTTGCTGCCCCACCCCAAAGTTCAGACCCTTTTTCTATCAATTTGACATAATTCTAGATCCTATCTCCAAATGGTATATCCTACCAGGTCAATCAGGAGGGCAGACCTCATCAGATGAGATGAGATAAACACCTTGTGGTGTTTGATCTTCATTCTCAAAGAGGGCCATGACATCAAGATGATGACATGACTTGTAGTTGACTTGGATTTGAGTGAGGCATAACTATGCAAAGTCACCAGCTTCACTTTCTCCTCCCAAGCCATCTAGGTTCAGTGGCCTGATATTCATCAGATGATTGGAGATGGCCCAGGAAGCAATGAGAGACCCTGACCCCTTTAGACTAAGGTCTTCTCAGATTCTCACTTCTCAGATTCTACAACCATTCAATGAATAGGCTTCTTTAAGTAGTTACTCAAGGAATGGACCCTTTAAAAATCAAGGTGGGAAGGGAAGACACTCAGGGTTCCTGGGTAAAAGAGAAATAGTTACTATTTACTATTTAGTGCCTTAAGAAATAGCAGGGTAGAAAAAAAAGAATCACTGAACTTTGTCATTCAATAAGCATTTATTAAGTGCCTACTGTATGCCAGAAACTGTGCTAAGAGCTGGGAATACATAGAAAGGTAAAAGACAGTCCTTTGCTCTCAAGGAACTCACAGTCTAACAGGGGAGACCAGACAACCTAGATCTGGTTCATTTACCAGCTTTGTTAATTATCACTTCACCTCTTGGGCTTCTGTTCCTTCCTCTGTAGAATGATGACGATAATAGTAATTCCTTGAATTTGGGCAGTGCTTGCCAGTTATCAGAACCTTCACATACATTACCTTATTTGACTTAACATGGTGTAATGCGATTATATTATGATATTGGGCAAATATTATTATCTCCACTTTAGAGCTGAATAAATTGAGACCCAGAGAGATTAGATGGTATGTCTAGAATCACTCAGAGCTGGGGCTCAAGTCAAATCATTGAACTGGTAGTCTGGTAATTATGGTATACTACATTGCCACCTCCTTACTTGTCCACCTGCCTTTAGAGGTTGTTGCAAGACTCAAGATAATAGTTGTGAAAATACAACGTACCTGTAAAGCACCCGATTGTCAACTATTTTTCACCTGTGAAGCTTACTGAGGGCATCACTGGTGCCCTGAGCCTCTAAGTACCCTCCCAAACCCTCAGACTGAGAACTCTAGAAATCAACCTAGATTAATCTTGGCCTGGCTCGTTTCCTACCTCGTCCATGAAGCCTTCCTAGGCTTCCCCAGATCCCATGGAACTAAGTCAATAGTGTCTTATTTTTAGTTATGTATTGTTCCATATCAGAGACATCAAATATGGCAGCCTATCCACCTACAACACTCCTGAATTCTATGGAAACAAATCAAAATATAATTGGGAAGTGTTTAACAAAATAAAATTTAAAAATAAAATATAAATCATGTTCATTTGTGGTTTTCTGAGTCAATAGGAAGGTATCAGAAAGGATCTCGGCAGCCAGCAGGGATCCTTATGTATGGTTTAATGGTTGCTGTTTCTGTATGAGTTGATACCACTGATTTCTATTGTTTTCCTTTTGGTTCCCTCTAGTTGTTTATATCTTGCCCATTGAGCTGTTGAATGTGAGGCAATGTGGCAAAGTAGAAAGATCATTGGATCTAGTATTAGAGACTCTGGATTTGAGGCCTAACTCTGTTCCTGCCCATGTGACTTTGGTCAAGACACTTGACCTATCTGGGTCTCAGTTTCCTCATGTGCAAAGTAAGGGAGTTAGACTAGATGATCTTCAAAGTCTCTTCTAGAGCTAAATATTATTACTACATCTTATTGTTCTCTAGTTCTCTGAGGGTAGCTGAGGGCCCCCCAAATCCTCCATGCTTTGAACCTGAAATCAAAGAACATAGATTTATTGTGCATGGAACCTTGGACCCCACCTCTGGGTTTCCTGGCCCCAGTAGGTGGCCTTTTGCCTTATCTTCCTGTGAACTTGCTTTGAACTTTGAATCTTTACCTCACTTTTAGGCCACCAGCTCCAAAGAGCCCTCCACTCATCCATTCCAGCTCCCTTTTAGAATCTAAGCTCCTAGAGCATTGGCACTACCTTACTTGTATTAGAAGCACTTAGTACAGGGCCTGGTACATGGTAAGTGCCTAATAAACGCTCTGTCTGTCTGTTTCTGTCTCTATCTATCCATCCATCCATTCATTTATACATCTCTCTCTGTCTCGGACTGTCTGTCTCTCTCTCTGTCTCTGTCTCTATCTCTCTCTGTCTTTCTCTCTCTCTCACAGCTCACTTACATGACACTCCATGACAATTCCTGATCAAGCTACCTATATGAGATGACGACTACTTTTCCTGGGGGGCCATACGTTCATTTTTCCTAAGTATGAGCTACTGGGGAAGGCAGAGCTCAGAATTTCTGCTAGACCTAGCATCCTTTCCTCTGTTAATTATTTCCAGTTTCTCTACCTAGCTATTATTTTGTTTTGCACGTAGTGGTTTCCATGTTTTCTTCCCCCATTAGACTGGAAGCTCCTTGAGTGCAGGCACTGTCTTTTACCTTTTTTTGTATTCCCAGGGCTAGAACACTTGTGGCAGCCTGAAAAATAAACCGTCCCCTTCTCTGTGGTGTGGAAAGGATACTAGACCTGGGGTAAATAGATTGGGGTTCAGGTCCCAACCCTGCCCCTAAATGACTGTAACTGTTCTATTCACTTTCATTTCCTGGATTTCTGTTTCTCTGCCTACTAAATAAGGGAATTGAATCTGATGATGTCTGAGGTCTTTTCCAGCAGTACCACCCCTAAGACATTATCTTACACATACACGCACACCCACACACACCATCCACACTATCCTCACTATCCTGCTGCTACCTTGGGATTTCCTCTACCTTCCTTGGCCCCTTTCAAAGTCAAGTGATGTCAGGAGCCTGGTGTCGAAGCCGGCTGGTAGCTGAAGCCATGATCCTACTGAGCCCTGCAGGAGGAAGATCCTTCCTGAGGCTTCATCTCAGTGGGGAATACACCTTAGGAAGGGGCAGGAACAAGAAGGGCAACATTTTCCAGAATAAAATGACTAATAACAGACTTAACACTGCTTCTCACTACTTCCCACGTCCTGCCCTCAGAGTTACTATTTTCTTTTTCTACTTTGACTGTCTTCCCTCTCACATTTCCCCACAGTCACCCTCAAAGTGGCTACAGGGCCCTTTGAGCTTTGATTTTACATCTGGGCCTTTAGAGTTACAGGAAAGTCAGCTCAATTTAACAAAACATTCGTGCAAGGTAGCTAGGCATCTCTCATGGAGCTGTATATACTCCCTGGGCTCACCCCCAAATTCACACCTTTCTACAAGAAGCCAGAGCTCATAGCCAAGAGAAAGAACCAGACCACACATCCAACAGAAAGGATTCAGTGCACATTCAGCCCCCTTGGAGGAGCCCCAGGCTGGAAAGGCATAGGAACAAAGGTTTAAAGCTGGAAAGAAACTTTTTGTTGGTTTCTATTCAGTCATTTAGTCATGTTCAACTTTTTGTGACCCCATAGGGTTATTCTTGGCAAAGATACTGGAATAGTTTAGCCTGTCCCTCTCCAGTGCATTAAGGAAAACAGAGGTTAAATGACTTACCCAGGGTAACACTTATAGTGAGTGTCTATGGCCAGATTTGAACTCAGGTCTTCCTGACTCCAGGTCCAGTGTTCTACCCACTGAGCTTACCTAGTTGCCTCCCAGAAGGAACCTTAAAGGTCATCTAATCCAACCTGCTCATTTTATAGTTGAGGAAAATAAGGCCCAAAGAGAGTTAAGTGGTTGGCTTGAAGTCCTGCAGATATTTAGAGGCAGAGTCTAGATTTGTATCAAATCCTTTGACTTCCAAGCAAGTCAAAAAAGTGACATCATTAGCCCTCTTTGAAAATGAAGGACAAGCAACAAATGAACAATGCTCTCATGCTTACACCACACTTCCCTGATCACCTCCCCCTCCCAAATTAGCTCCATGTGGAAGACACTACTATGTGCTTCCCATGATGTAGATCATAACCATCCATGCCTGCCCATACAGTATAACTCTTGCTCTTGTCATCCCATATGTTTGTCACAGGGGGCTCACTCAACATCCTGGAGATTTTCCTAGCTTTCCTCTGATGTCTCTGGGTACCAATGGTGCACTCTGTCCATCTGTCTGTCATCCCTCTTCCTCACCACATGACCAGTTCGTCTTCTCTTTCCTTCATACAATTCCTTATTGACATTTTTCACTCTTCTTCAGACTTCCTTATTAGTTAAATATGTTGACCTGTCTGCACCCACCATGTATGGACCAATAGTTAAGTGTGATAAGGAGGAACCTTATGTGTGATAGTCATCTCTAATTTTTCAAAGAAGTTTATACTTCATATCTTACTACAAAATAGTAATACCATTTGAAGGTTAGTAACAAAAGGAGGAGTCTACATTTTTTTAAAGTTGGGTCTTTGATTCTATGGGAATCTTGGAAGTCAATAAATTGTAATTTCCCAAAGACATTCTATTCAGTTGGTTCTTCTGAAGTGATAAAGCTGTGGTCTATTGTTGAATATTGTTTTGCTTAGTCATTGCTAATAAGTGCATCAAAGATTCCCTGGATTTCTTCATAGATGCCTCTCATAAAGGTTTTCTATAGATAGGAGAAACAATATATAGGTCAAAAGTTATTGATTTTTTTCTTGACCTTCCTTTTTTGGTATTAATTAGGTCCAAGATTTTCACCTTAATTTTTTAGTATATCTTCTCCTACTCTAGATACCTTGTATATTAATTCCTGAATGCCTTCGTAATTGTTTCACCTCCATCACTGAACTCCTTTGGTCATGTTTGATTCAGTTCATCTGCTTTTCCCATCTTTCTTCTCTTTGGTACTATTTCTGTCTCTCTTCTAAGCACATCTGGGTCTGTAATGTTGGGATTCAAGTGTGGTGATTTCATTGTTCTTGATGAAGAAAACAATTTGTTATAATGCTTTTTACAAATCTTTTTGTTTTTCTCCTGATTGTTCTTCCAGTAAATCCTTTAAAGTCAGCCCTCAGGATGATTTGGTTCAGGTGGATAGTTTGCCAAGCTTTTTAAAAAATTGTTTTTCTCTCTATCACTTCTCTGCTTTATGAGACAATGCAGTTGTCCATCATTCTTCTTGATAAGATTTTACAAATGAGTTTATATTCTAATCCACTGATGCCTTTGGCAGCCATCTCTCTTTGTCTGGCAAGGAAGTCAGATGTTTGCTGACTAAGGTACTTTCTGTACTTTTGATAAGTTCCTTGTTGTGGCAATTAGTTTACGTTGGTTAAATTTCAAATAAAATTATTACCCTTGTTGATGCCATTCCTACTACCCATTCCCCATTTTTCATTGTCAATTACTTATTTAAGTAGCTTGGAATTAAATTTTTTCAATTGTATGCTATCTTTTTCTCCTTCTTAAGTAATTCTGATCTTAGCTCCAATGAGCTGATAATATGAGTCAGTGGTCTGACTGTACACAGACAGCTGATTCAGGGATAACTACTACATCAATAAAAAGTCTTTTCCTGTCTGTTGAAATATAATCTATTTAATTTTTATGATGCTGTGTGGTGTTCACTATGACCAGTGCCTGCCATATCTTTTCTTGAAGAAAATATTCATGACATAAAAACATGAGGCTTCTGTGTAATATACAAGGCTTTGGTCATTACTTATTCTTCAACCATGTGCTTTCTCACATAGCTTTTCCCCCATCCTCAGTTTAATAAAGAAAAATTTATCATGAAGTTAATCTGACACATATTCATTGATGTACTCATGAAATCATTATTATGTTGCAACATGCGTATTTAGTCTTACTTTAACAAAATCAAGCCAATATTTTAGTTGTTTTCTTTAATTCCAATAATAATAATACTATTTCCCCTTTGTCTTCTCTTCTTCTCCTCCTCCTCCTCTTCTTCTTCTTCTCCTCCTTGTCCTTCTTTTCTTCTTCTTCTTCTTCTTCTTCTTCTTCTTCTTCTTCTTCTTCTTCTTCATCTTCCTCCTCCTCCTCCTCGTCCTCTTCCTCCTCTTCCTCCTCTTCCTATCATCTTATGAATGATAAAATGGATATTTCTTAGAGGATAAACAACTTTGCCAGTTTCATGCACAGACACAGCTGGAGCCTCTGCAGTTGCTCTCACCTCACTCTCAATTTTTCACACCTAAGCTTGGCATTTACAGGCCTTCACCATCTGGCTCCAGCCTATCTTTCCAGCCTGGGTCCAGAGAGATCAACTGATTGGTGGAATGTCACATTGTTAACCTGAGTGTCTGGATACATATTTGAGTATTTTCCCTTTATTTCCTTCCACTCTCTAGGTTCCTGCAATCCCTATTATGGAATCTCTGTTATGTCTTCCACTTTTGAGCATCCATACAGGCAGTTGCCTAGGACTGAGCTACATTCATTCCACTTCTCTGCTTTTTGGAATCTTCTATCATGGTCCAGTTCAGGTGCCACCTCTCTCAGAAAGGCTTTCATGATAGAGGCAGCTGGTTCTGTGGAAAAGTGGATAGAATGCTGGTCCTGAAGTCAGGGAGACCTGAGTTCAAATCCTGCCTGAAACAACACTATCTGTGTAACCCTGAACGAGTCACTGTCTCATTTCCTCAACTGTAAAATAGGGATAATAACAAAATCTACTTTAAAGGATTGTTGTAAGCATCAAATTACATATAGTTGTAAAGTACTTAGCACAGTGCTTGACACATAGTAGGTACTGTAAAAATATTTATTCCTGTCTCTTTCCTTCCCCCATCTGATAACGTCCTCTCCCAGACATCATTCAATTGTGAAAGAGCATGTTTTATAGATCTTCCCTTTGTCATTTGTTTGTTCTTTTTTGAATATATACTTATCTACCTCATCCCACCATCACTACCCAATACATCTCACTTAATAGAATTTAAGCTACTTAAGGGCAGAACTTGTGTCATTTAAAGAAAGTATCTTCTCCCTAGCAGTGCCTCACACTATTGGGTGGGTGGATAGGAATCTAGAACTGTGATTTTATTGTTGTAAGCAATTTCTTCCTTGATGAGACAGTGGGGGAGAAGGATATAAAAAACTGAAAATTAAATTAAATTTTAAAAAATAGATGTCAGTCAATTGTTCTTTTCACCATCTCTCTCACTTCCTGGACTAAAACACCCCTCCCAGGCCACCATTCTCCTTTGTCTATTTTCCCCTAAGCACCTTGTTCTGGGAACTACTCTGCTTTTGGTTTCTATAGCCTGAGCACATAGCAAACACTTAATCAATACTTTTTCATTCATTCATCACATGTGTGACATTCGTTCCTCCTTTTTCATTACCATGACTATGAACCTAGTTTGGGTTCTCAGCCCCTGAAGTCTGGTCTATTAAAGGAATCTCCTACATGGTCTCACTGAAATGACTAGAGAGCATGAAACCCTTTGGTCAGGTTGGTAATTATGTAGGGAGCCAAAAGCTGGCAGAACATTAGTGCCTCTTTTCCTTTCCTAATGGATAGTTTCTTCTGTCTCATGTGTGCTCTGGCCCTCTCTTTCTCTTGAACCTGGAATGCAAAAGCATGAATGAAAAGGCCAATGAGCTAGGCTAATTTCTTAGAGGCTATTTGGTCTCAGTGGTGGAAGGAAGATCTTCACCTTCCCTCAGACACAAATGGAGCTGGGAAAGTGAATGGGAAATGGGAAAGTGAAGATGACTCAAGTCCTTTTGAAGACAAATAGTTCTGGCTATGGAGCCAATTAAAGCACAATCCTCCCAAATTACGGAGTCAGCCAACCAGAACCAGAATGTCCAGTATGCTCCATAGTGTGACATCACAATTCACACTGAAGAAAGCTTCCCACATTCTCCTAGTAGCCATCCGATACTCTCTGTACGTTATACTCCCTTCACCTTTGGAGGCTGCCCATGACATTAGACCTTAGCCAAGGGTAGAGTAGGTATAAAGTGCGATTTGTTTCAGGTTGACTCTCCCACCTCTACCCCAGTCCCACACCATTGATGACCCAATGATCCAACAACATCCTGCTTTGGTGTTTTTACTTTGACATTTAGATGTCCTCTATTTACATATGCCCACAGGGTTGATGAGGTGCTGAATCCCTAGAGTATAGGGACAGTGCCTGATGAACTCTCTGAATTAGAGTGTCACATACAGCTAATACATATTCTTGGTAATGGATTCAGAGTACATTTTGAAATGAAAGAACAGACCCAGGGCTCATTCCTCAAACAAGTTGTATCTCCAAAGGAAATTGCATCCAACCTTCATCATTAACAACCAAATGGTACCTTGAATATGGCTGTGGTGTTGGCTGATTCCCAGTCACCTGAAGTCTCAGCCTCTAGATGATCACAAAATGTTGATGATGACAATACTATGACAACAACAACAACTAATACTAATATTACTATTACTACTAATAATAATGAAAATGAAGAGGAGGAGGAAGAGAAGAAGAAAAAGAAAGAAGGAAGGATGGAGGAAGGAAGAAAAAGAAAGAAACCATAGATTCTGTTATGCCAGTCTCTACAAAGGTTAGGGCTATTCCTAGAGAAAACAGGAGCAAATTCAAATGTAAATTCCTACTCCTTTTTTTTTTTTAATAATATGGCAGTGAAATCAGGCTAATATCAAGGGTATGAGCATAAAAGATACCTTGGAGGGAGAAGAGAAGTCCTAAAAGAGCAACATAAAGTTGAAAGGGGTGGGAAGGCCTGATTCTACTAGCTCATGGAGTATATAAATGAACCTCCAGCGTTTTTTTTAAAAAGCAGCAACTATCACTAAATGCTAAGATTCTGATTTTGAATAGGATACTTTCTTTTCACTCCTTGGTTCACTAACTGTTCGGGTTTCTGTTCTGCAAACCTTGAGGCTGGGGAATTTTTCCACACCAAGGACAGCTCTGTTGGTTAAGACTCTCCTTTAGCTTATCCTACCTTGCAAGGTTCAGCTAGAGCTGAGAAAGACAATTTGAAGTCTTAGATCTTCAGCCTACCTCTATCCCAGTAGAGAGATTCAGCTGTTTAGCATGAGGCCATTAGGAGGAGGGTCTGCATCCTAAAAAAAAAGTGGGGGTAAAGGGCAGCATTAAATATTAACATTACAAAAAAAGAACTGACAAAAGAGAAAGGACAGAGCAAAAATGCTGAATAAATCTGCATGGCTAATGAAGTCAGGAAAGAACTATTCTAAAAACTGTGGGTGACTTGGGAAAGCTGTAATGAGGGAGCACAAAAAGGAAAAGTCTTGGGGGTATTTTCATGTGACAGATGCTATAGAGAGTTGTGAGTGTGGAAAGGTGAATATTCTCTGACCAAGTGAAGTTTCTTATTTGAACTGAGGAAGAGAAAGACAATGCACTCCTTGGGATTTAAATAATAGATCTTTTTATTCCCCTGGTTCACAGTAAAGGGAGAGACTCGGTGAAAGGGCTATTATTTTCCTTCACCCTTGAAGAGGATCAGTGACATCATGAGGATGTCTTGACTTGATTGTAAATTGGATTTAAGTGACGCAGAGCTGTGCAAAGTCACCAGTCTCACTCTCTCCTCCAGAGACAACAGAGTTCAGTAGCAGATTGCTCAGGATACAGCAGATGACCAGGATGCAATAGAGGATGGGTAGTGACTGATTCAACTGTGGATGCCTGACCTTCTTTTTTAAATATGTTGTGGTGAAATCAGGTTAACATAAAGAATGTGAACATGAAGGGTGGTCTTGGGGGAGAAAAGCAACATAAGGTTGGTAGGAGTGAAGAGGAAGTGACAAGCCCAATCCTATTCCCTTTATTATAAGATAATAGAATCTAGAGCTAGATTGAACCTTAGAACTCATCTGGTCCAACCTCCTTATTTTACAAAAGAGGAAACTGAGGCCTGGAATGACTTCCCTAAAATATATAGCTAAAAAAAAAGCGAGCTAAATTCAAACCCAAGCCTTCTAACTTCACATGGAAACCTCATCCTATTACACGCTGCATTGTGTTTTCTGTAGAGCAGTTTACTAAACTTCCTAGATCCATGACACTTTCCACAAAATAGGCAAAAAACTCTCAGTCAAACATGACTGAAAAATAATTTAACAACAACAACATTATAATTATACCTTTAGAGTTTAGCCTTATTAGTCTCTATTCCAGCCAATTCAGATCCAATCAGATCTGGGCCACTTTGCCCTTTCTTAGGAAACCTGGTGGCCTCCCATTCCCTGGGAGTTTACTATGTTAAGGAGAATTTAGTGTGGCCATCCCTTTTGGCTACTGTAAGAGCTCAGAACTCCCAAACTCAAGAGAGCTACCAGTCTTAGCCTTCTTCTAACTAGGATTACAAATGTGTGCTATCAGGTTCCCCCTTCTTCACTTTTAATTAGCTCTAATCTCTAGGACATTTTTTTTTCCTCTGCATCTATCCTAAATCAGTCTCTTTGCAACAACCATGCATTACTCCAAATTCTGCCTTCTGGGGCCAAGCAAAGCAAATCTAATGCCCTTCCACATGGCAGCCCTTCAGCTCTTATATCCCTCAGGAATTATCTCTTTTTCTGCCTTAAAATTCGCAGTTTCTTCAACTGACCATCCTACAGAAGGAACCAGAAGGCTTTCACCCTCTATCACTATCCTTTGGACATTCTCCAACTCAACAGTGTTGTTTCTAAAATGACATTCAGGTACTTCAAACCAAACATAATACTTTGTATGTGGTCTGACCAAGGGAGAGGACAGAGGAAGTATCACCTGCTGGGATCCTTACTGCATATGCTGCCTAAGATTTCAACATTTTTTTTTTTTGGCCGCCATATCACACTGTGTACTCACACTGAACTTGTCATTTACCAGAATCACTAGATCTTTTGCAGACAGACTTCTGTCTAGCCATGTTTCCCCTATCTTGTACATGTGAAGTCGATTATTAAAAAAAATCCAGGTTTAAGACTTCCCATTTATTCCTGTCCTAATAGATTTGATTCAGTGTTCAAGTTGTCATGATCTTTTTAAAAAATACTTATTCTGTTATCCAAGGTTCTAGCTCATTCTCCTCTTTCTATGAACTTCAAATTGCCATCTATGTCTTTATCTGAGTTGTTGACATTTGTCATTGTATTAGCATGCCATTCACATATTTGACATGTGTCATCTATGTCTTCGTGACAATCAGTCCAGGAAACATAGAAAAAGCTTCACACTAAATTGTGAAGGGTTTTAAGTAGCAAACAGGAGTTTGTGTTTTACAATACAGAGAGATGGGAAGCCACTGACACTCTTTGGCTATGATATTCCACTGTATTAATATACCTTGTTTGTTCTTTCTCCCATCAATGGGCACTCACCTCGTTTCCCATTTTGGGGTAGTAAGGTTTTATTATAAGGTAGACAAAAGAAGTTGAACATTCTAACACCCAATCGTGAGTACTTTAGTCTTGCTGTAGGTCAGATAATCTAAAGATAAAGAAATGAGTTGATAGAGTTCCTTTGCATTGGGACCTGTACTCATAGTTGTTCAGTCATTTCAGTTGTGTTCAAATCTTCATGACCCCATTTGGTGTTTTCTTGGCAAACATATTTGAGTAGTTGGCCTTTTCCTTCTCCAACTCATTCTACGGATGAGAAACTGAAGCAAATAGGGTTAAGTGACTTGCCCAGGGGTCACACAGTCAGTAAGTATCTAAGGACATATTTGAACTCAGCACTCTATCCACTGTGCCACCTAGCTACCTGCTGTACTCATGGACTACTCATTAATCATTTTAACTGTTCTTATCTATATATTTTTCTTCCTTTTGGTGAAGAAACTTTCTCAAACAACTTGCACTCAAGAACTGTTCATTAATCATTCTAACTGTTCTTATCTGTATGTCTTTCTTTCTCCTAGTAAAGAAACTATTCCAATCATCTTGTATCAAAAACATTGGTAAAAATGTTAAACAGTAACAGAATCCCATGGCATACCATTACATGTGTCTATTTAGGGCAGAGTTTCTTAACTCAATCCATACTACTTACTGGTAAAACATGTAAAATTTTCTCCACTTTCTGCAGTTTCAGTGTCATAGCTCTGGGAGAGGACTGAGAGTCAATAAGAATGAAGAACTAGGGATAAAATGGGGAAGAAAGATGAGGAGAAGTAGAAATCAATGATTTTTAAGTTTATAGATAAAAAAAATAAGAATCTTTTATAGTAAAATCATGATGGCCAATAACATTTTGCCATGGATGGATGGGTGATTGAGTAGAAGAATTGCTCTAGGATGATAAGGATCCATCAATCAGCATCGTCTTGGCTCTGTTGTTTAATTTTTCCAGCCCAGATAGACATATTTATTATCAAGTTCACATTTGTCTCCTCTTCTATATGTATGTCATGAGAGACTTTTTAAAAGCCCAGTTGAAATCAAAATACATCATATCTTGATCATTCTCCTGACCTACATGTCTAGTAACCTTTTAAAGGAAATGGGTTTAGTTTTGCTTAGCATTCTTAGTATGCCTTTTGCTTGGTTCTAGTGACCACCTTTTTTCTTTTCTAAGTCCTCAGAATTCATCTAATAACTTTTCACACACATAGTACATATATATATATGCATACATATATACATATATGTATATAAATACATGCATACACATATATGTATGTATGTATATATATGTGTGTATGTATGTATGTATGTATGTATGTGTGTATGTATGTGTGTATGTATATTTGGTGAGGCAATCAACTTAAGTGACTTGCCCAGGGTCAGACAACTAGAGAATTTTGCAAACTTACTGACATCATACCTTTTCTTCCTTTTAAAAAAAGTGGAAACCTTAGTCCCCTTTTGGCACCTTTACCATTCTTTGTAATTTCTAAAATCCCGTCTTCAGGGTTTTTCATTAATCCATAATGCAATTCTTACCAGGTTAGAGATTTGAACCCATTTAAAGCATTTAGATGACACCTTATTATTGTAGCACTTCCTCTCGAGGCCAGCCTCCTCCAATTCACATTCATACTCCTTGGCTGGGCCTCCAAGAAGGAAGCTACTACCCCAGGATTCAAGAGAACTCTGTGGAAGAACACTACTAAAGCTATAGTTCATGAGCCTCCACCAGCATGCTTACCTTTAATAGTTGTCCCATAGACACATTTAACTCAAAGCAAAGTCATATACTGCATGGCACAGAAAATTAATTAATAAGTTAAAAAGTTGCTATAGTTTCAGAAATATGACATGGCATCAGTGGAAGGACTAAGAACACACATAAAGCACCCTGGTAGTAAGACCCATATGTAGGAAATAAATGTGATTTAAGATGACTCATATGCCCAGGACTGCAAGGTCCAAATACCCTTTCTTTTCTTGTGAATCCTTTAAGCAATTGCCCCTGAGAAGGTCACTGATTTGGACTCCCTGGGTCTGCTATCTATAACTCGATTACTGATTGCCGGTGCAGTAGCTGTCTCTACACCTCCATAACTAGCTCTCTTCTTTGCTCAAGATATCACCCTTCTCAGAACTTTCTGCACTGATGTCTTTTTTACTCCTTACTATGAAGTCTCCTACTGGGCAAATAATCCCACTACAAATGTTTATGGTCAGTGCAGGAATAAGGAAGAAGAATTCCCTCCCTCTCCTACTTCCCTCTGGTAGATGTACAAGGAAGAACATAAAGAGCAATACCATTTCAAGAGCTAGGTTCCTGCTCCATAGGTAGCTCTCTTCTATGCTGCCAGGGGTCATACTCCAGAAAGTTCTACTTCATTACCTGATTCCATATCTGACAAGCTATCATTTAAAAGGCTACCATGGACAAAGTTGATCTTCAATTAATCAGTAGTAAGCTGCCCTCTAATTCCATCAGGGAAAATATTTTCACACTTTGTAAAGAGGTAGTAGGGTGTATAGGGCAGTGTTTTGTGAAGTTTGGATTCAGTGAAAGGGCCACACTTGAGGACCTAGAGGGCCATATGTGACCTTGAGTATGCAGGTTCCCCACCCCTGGTATAGCATCTCTGGTATGAGGGCTTGCTGAGCCCTTTGCAGGGCTGCTTATCCACCTTTGATGTTCACCTTTCACCCTACTCTCACCTGTGACTCCAAGAAGCTCTAGCATATGTAGTAGCTAAAACCATCTCAGCAGAGGAGCTAAACCAGGTTGAGGGTAACTGACAGTCTTCAAGCCCAACGATGAGGTCAAGGGATGTCTACCCCAACCATATGAAGATTTCCCCAGGCAGAATGGGTGGGTGAGAACAATTTGTTCTAATGGCCATGAAGATGGTTGAAGCAGGTATCTTGGAGCACTTGTTTGTTTGTGTTGCCAAAGAAGACCATGCCATCAGAGAAATGATGACATCACTTGCGCCTGACTTTGTTTTGAGTGAGGGAGGGCTGTGCAGGTCACCAGTCTCACTTCTCCTCCATGGAGCACTTAGAGTTTGGTCAGATATCAAAGACACTAAGGTCATCCACTGCATCCTGGGCTATTGCCAGTCATCCTGACTTTTGTCTTGCCCTGGTCTTTGATGATTTGAAAGCGAGTGTGAGATTGATAAATCTGTGCAACTCTGCCTTACTTAAATCCAGCTTATCTATGAGTCAAGACATCATCTGTGATGTCATTGGTCATCTTGGAAAAAGAACAGAAGCAAGGTGTGGAAAATCTTCACACTTCCTTGAACACATTTGCACCCAGTTGTCTCTGTTATCTACCCTTTCTTTATTTCATCAACTGCACTGGGGTTGGGATGGAAGAGAGAGATCAATTAATCTGTAATATCCTTACCAAATAGACTGTCTTTTTGTGGAACTTAGGTCCTGGTTTAAAATGATTACCTCCTCTGAAACTAAGATGACCAGGCAGAAGTTGCAAAGAGAGAGATTTAGTCGATACATGGAAAAATTTCCTGGTGATGAAAGCTATGCAAAAGTGGAATGACCTGCACTTGGAGGTAGTACTTAGAGAGTTTAAGATCCCTTCACTGAAGGTCTTTAACCAAACACTGGATGTGGAAAGAGTAATATCTGTCTTATGTAAGCTGGACTGCTTTATCTTTAAGGCAGGAGGGAGGCCATACTTAAGGGAACTAGTTTAAGGGAACTAGTCCTTTGAGCTATTGACATTGCTTCCTTATCTTCTGAAGCACAAAAAGCCTAGTCTGTGGGGTATTTGTATGTTAGATGAAATTCCAACTGCTACAGATTTCAGAAAAACCTGGAAAGACTTACATGAACTGATGCTGAGTGAAGTGAGCAGAACCATGAGAACCCTGTACGCAGTAACAGCAGCAATGAGCAGTGATCAACTATAATAGATTTAGCTCTTCTCAGCAATACAATGATCCAACACAGTTCCAAAAGATTAATGATGGAAAATACTATCCATACCCAGACAGAGAACCATGGAGTCTGAATAAAGATCAAAGAATACTATTTTCACTTTTTTGTTGTTTTTTTCTTTCTCATGGCTTTTCCCTTTTGTTATGATTCTTCTTTCAAAATATGACTAAGGTAGAAATATTTTTAACATGATTATACATGTATATACTCTATTAGATTGCTTGCTGTCTTGAGGAGGGGGAGGGAAGGCAGGGAGAAAAATTTGGAATGCAAAATCTTATAAAAATGAATGTTGAAAACTATCTTTACATGTAATAGGACAAAAATAAAATACTATTAAGTGCAAAATAAAAAGTAAAAAGAATTCCACCTGCCTTGTGGTACCTCTTTCTGACCTAACATTGCATGATGAATGCAGAGGTAAAGAGGGAAAGCATTCATTGGAATGAATAATTATTAGTTCTATCCTTTTGAATCTCTAATTTGAAATAAATTTATTTTATTGAGTTTTATGATTGATGAATTTTTTACATTTTACTCCTCAGCCTGAATTACTGTATTGTTCCAAGTTAGGCCTGGCCCAGAACAGTTGTGAGGGTTTTGTAGCAAAGGAATTGGTTGGACTAGACAGATACCAAGGTCCCTTTTGAAATTCTGTGTTTCTGTGATGCAGTTAGACTAAATGAGCTCTGAGATCCCAGAGGAGCACTGATCATTCAGTCTTCAGCCTCTTCATGATGGGAGTTCCAAACTGAAGTCCTTTCTGCAAACCACATTTGATTGCAAAGTGTGCTCCCAGCCGTGCCAAATTTCTGTCTGTGCTAAACGCTTAGGGATTTGAAATTTTTCAAGTACAGTGTGGGTGAAATGAGAGAGGAAAGTCAAGTGCCTAATCAAATCAACAAATATTTATTGAGCACTTTAAAAACTCTGGATTGGCTAGAATGTTGGCCCAAACTAATAAGATTCAATTTTTAAAAGGATAAATGTTAAACTCCTACCCTTAGGTTGGAAATAATTAACTGAAATAAAACAGGATGGGGTGACCTGTCTTAACAATAATTCGTATTAGAAAAAAAGAAAGGGCTTTCAATGACTAAAAGCATGATATTATTATGATGGTGATATTATAATCACAGTAGTACAATTATTTTTGTTTCTGAACTCTTTCCCTCTCACGAGCCTGGTCTTACCCACTGAGAAAGCATGAAAATAATAAAACCCATTCCAAATATGTAATGTCCAAAAAAAAAAATGTCTCAATCTGTACTCTGAGTCCATCAGCTTCCTATCAGGAGATGAGTAGCATGAGTCCTCTGGAATTGTGGATTGTCATTGTGTCTATTGAGTTCCTAAGTCTTTCAGAGCTGTTATCTTTACAATCTTGTTGTTGTATAAATTTTCTCCTGGTTCTGCTCACTTCACTTTGCATCAGTACATAGAAGTCTGTCAAGGTTTCTCTGAAACCAATCCGTTCATCATTTCTTACAACACAAGATAATTCCATTACATCCAAATACCATAATGTGTTCAACCATTCCCCGGTTGATGAGCACTCCCTTGGTTTCCAATTCCTTGTTGCCATAAAAAAAGGTTGTAAAAAATATTTTTGTGTAGATGGGTTCTTTTCCTCTTTCCTCGAACTCGTTGGGGTATGGACCTAGTAGAATTATTATTGAGTTAAAGGGTATACACAGTTTAATAGCTTTTTGGGCACAGTTCCAAATTGCTTCCCAGAATGATAGCCCTTCTTTTCAAAAATCTTTCAATGTGTTTGGGATCCTCTAACTTGTCAAAATAGCCATGTGATCCCCTCCTCCCAGAAGTTCATAAAGTCATTTCCCTTAGGATTGAAACAGTGAATCTGTCACAAGCATTGGTCTGCTCTTCCCAGAATCTTTGGGTTCATCGTGGCAAAAGCAAATTGAAGACCAGCCATAAGTTCACAAGACAACTCACTTTGTGAATGAAGTCAAAGTGTATACTTTGCATGATGTCAGGAGTAGGTTTATAATTTCCATAGCTTTAAGGGGGTTATTTTTGCAAAAGTGCTGAGATGTGGTTTTTGAGGTCCTAACTCATACTGAGAAAGTTGGTTGTATGTTTTGTTTTCCTCTGCTGGTTAGTTTAAAAACACCCAGATGCGGGGCCATATGTTACCCTTACAAATTGGAGCTTAAGCTTTAGGTCTTTGTAGCAGACCCGCCAGAGGTAGAATCTTCACCTTCTGCTGGGGCAGAGGTAATAAATGCACTCAGAAGGGATTCCCCAAAGGCCCAGCCAGCCACCACTGACTTGGTGGCTTTTGCACTTTTACAAGGGAAAGGAGGGGGCAACAGCAGCTTGAGTCATACCTGAGAAATTCTTGTGAGTAGCCTAGCATCATGAAAACTAGTAGAGAAAAAAAATGTCTCTCACATCAGTAGAGTATTGTAGACTCTTTGAAGACAGAGACTTGTTTCATTAATCTTTATCTTTGTATGTTGTTGTTGTTTTGAGTTGTGTTTGACTCTTTGTGACCCATTTGAAATTTTCTTGGCAAAGATAGTTTGCCATTTTCTTCTCCAGCTCCTTTGACAGATGAGGAAACTGAGGCAAATAGGGTTAAGTGACTTGCCCAGGATCACACAGCTAATAAGTGTCTGAGGCCAGAATTGAACTCAGGTCTTCCTGACTCCAAGCCCTGCACCCTATCCACTCCACCTATCTATCCACTCCAGATAGCTTCCCCTATCTTTGTATACCCAACATCTAACATAGCTACCCAGAACAGTGTCTTATATATAACCATTTTAGAAATGTTTGTTGGACTGGGTTAGAATGACCTATAGATTGTCAATCTTTCATGTTCACTTCATACTGCCCTCATCCAAAGATCTGCCTGGAAATCCCAGCTTCCTTTGCCAGATAAACACATATTTCCAAGTCAGTTTTTAGGGTTTGAGATGGAGGAGATGACGTAGGTGATGGAGAGAGCACATATAAGCTTCTGGCTCTGCTGGCAGAGTTCATGAGCATTTTAAAGACTTGTCCTCCATGGCATCTCCACCAACAAATTTAGAGCCAAAGACAGAGGCACAAGATTGCCGGATTTGGCATCAGAGGATTCATACCTCATTCCCTGGGTGATCTTTCGCAAATCACAACTTCTCTGGTCCTCAGTTTTCTCATCTATAAGATGGGAGACTCTACAGTTTGCTTGGCTCTAGATCAATAACCCATAATCTTAATAGTAAAAATGGCACAAAAGTACAGAATCAGAGGGCTGGAGTTTGGACCCTGGCTCCCCATACTGATGACATGATCTTGACAAGATGTTTTATTTCTCTGAGCCTCAACTTTCTCATTTGTAAAATGGGAATAATAATACTTATATTGTCTACCTCACAGGACTACTCTGAGGCCAAATCCAATCCAACAAGTATTTATCAAGGGATTATTAAATTTAAAGCACAACACTAGGTGTAAGAAATACAAGAGAAAATGAAAAATATGTCCAACTCTCAAAGGGCTTACTGTGCAAGTAAAGATCTTGATGGGCACATAAACAGAAAACTTTGTGATAATTTGGAGAGAAGGAAGTCTAATAGTAAGGGCAAGATGAAAGGTTTCTGGTTAGAGATGGCCTCCCAGGTGAGCTGTGAGATTCACAGAAGGTAGGTATTCTAAGATGAAAAGTACATATCAAATGAGATCACTTTAGAACTCCAAAGATCTGTATAAATACCTTTGTTGTTGCTTTTATTACTCAAACACATTTTCGATGGCTAAAATTCATGATGTTACTTTTTAAAAAGTGTATCTCAAGTATTTGAGGATGACACTTTTTTTTTTTTTTTAACATTCTGTCTTTGAGATGTCTCCTTGGTACCTTCTAATGGGATAGAACAAGGTAGAGGTGGAGGAGGGCAGAAACAATGGTCAGGGCTGGGAATGAGTGAGAAATTACATAAACTGTTAGAAAGGAAAATTCTTATGCAAGCCATCTTGGCTTCCTTTGTTATTTTTTCTTTCTCTTCCCTCCTTAAATAATGCCTCACTATGCACATCCAAATAGGTTCCGAGACTTGAAGTTTCAATTTCAAGAAAATTCTCCTCATTTCATTTCTCCCTTTCTCTCCATTTCTAAAGGCAGTTGTCATGTGATGACGGCACCCATGCTACTAAATAAAATCTAGGGTAGATGGCTAATAATTATAAATGCCTAATATTTAATTAGCTCCTTAAAATGAACAAAACCATTTACACACGTTATCTCACTGGTTACTCAAAACAACCCTGTAACATAGGTGCCACAGGTTTAATCACCGGGTGGCATTGATGGGTACTTGTTGAGAGTTCCAAGCTTATTCAGCCAGCTTGTAGATATTCTGCTGGGATGGAACCACTGGGTAAGTGTTGTTCTCTATGGTTACCAGAGAGTCTGAGACCTTTTATCCATTAGCTCTATCTCTCACTATGGGGTTGGCCCTCTTTGAAAAATGAACAATAACAGCAATATCACTGGATAAACCCACTTTCTTCTGGATGCACTGTATTTTTATAAGGAATAGACACATGACCTTTACATTCATGCATACATGGATCAATAGATAGATGGATACAGAGAGACAGAGAGAGAGACAGGAAGAGAGAGAGAGAGAGAGAGAGAGAGAGAGAGAGAGAGAGAGAGAGAGAGAAGAGTTAGATACATAGATTCAAAAGCAGAAATATTGTATGTAGGAGAGAACTGAAAATATTCACTTAAAAGGATCTCAGTGATGATTAAGTCTGATTTACACCTGACCAAGAATTCTGTAGATAACATAGGCCAAAAAAGGTTATACAAGCTTTGCTTGAAGCCCTCTGGTTGGGGGAATCCATTCCCAAGGCTTCCCATTACCCTTCAGAATAATTCTAATTGGTGATAAGTTCTTCCCAATTCAGAGACTACATTTCTCTCTCTTTAACTCCCACCCTCTGTTCCTAGTTCTACCCTCTGGGACCAAGTAAAATAAGTTGAATTCGTTCCCACATAATAACCTTTCACATGCTTGAAGACAGTTAGAATATTCCCCTTGAGTCTTTGCTCATCTGGAATAGGTATTGGAATGCTTATTTTACTCACTAATGGATCGAATGGAAAATGTAATTATTTGCAATAGTTTTATAGGCTAAGATTTGCAAGATTAGCATAAAACTATTTACACTCTTCTAGGCATTATACAACTGTCACAATGAGAACAGTGGCACCTTGGGTTATGACTATGTTTGCCAGCCATCTAGGCTTACCTTAGGAGTAGATATCTAAGATTGGTAATACACCATTATCTTAGCCCTCAGAACAGTTGTCTGGGTATTAGTGAGTTCATGGATTCTCTCTACTGACAATGAATAGTAGGATCGATGATTGGGTAAGTAGGGTGATCCTTGCACTTAGCACCTCCCTCAGAGATGGTGGACAAAACCCTGCTCAACAGTACTCTGCTTGGTCTTCCTGTTCTAAGCCATGAAGTAGTGACCACTAGTTCTTGAAATCAAAGTACCTCTGTCTTCTCTGGTCCCTAAGAGTGTTATGTCCTTTAGGAGGAACAAATGGCTAAGTACCATCAGTGCTTCCCTAACCTGGTGGTCATGTAACTTTCTTGTAGCTGACCACAATAAAGCCTTGTGCAAAGCATCTCAGAGGCAGTCAGGGACCTTGAAGACAATTTGTGAGCTGTGAATCTTGGGATCTTCAGATATCTAGAAAAACAATGTATCCTCCAGATAGATATAATCTAGTCCATTAATGTTATATCATATCTGCATTCTTCTCCAGGGTCCCCTCCTGACTCTCTGGACTTTCTCCACCTTGCCACAGAAGTTCCTCACTCTGGATGTACACTCTACCCCTGGGGCCTCTTTGTTTGACCAGTTCCTCCCAGATACTCCATTTTAAGGAGGACATACAGGTCAGCCACATCTTTCTTTTTTTGTTAATAATTCATTTGTTTCATTTTCAACAATTATTTCTATAAGTTTAAATTTTTCTCCCCCTCCCTCCCCCCTTCCCTCCCCAAGACAACATGCAATCTTAGATGGGTTTTACCCATACATTCTTATTAAACACATTTTCACATTAGTCATGTTGCACAGAAGAATTAAAACAAATGGGAGAAACCATGAGAAAAACCCAAACAAAAGAAAACATAACAAAATAGAAAATAGTCTGCTTCATTCTGATTTCTGATTTTATAGTTCTTTCTCTTTTATAATTCTTTCTACCTGTCTGCACTCTACTCCAGACTCTTTAGACTTTCCCTGCTGGGTGCCAGTACAGTCACCGTCTCTTCTTCCTCTGCTCCTTTATCCCTTCTCCTTTCAGCTTCCTTTCATGTATTATCTTCCCCCATTGGACTGTAGGTTCCTTGAAGACAGAGACTCATTTTTTTTTTTGCTTAGATTTGTATTCCTAGCACTTAGCACAGGAGTGGCACAAGGTAGTAAATGTTTAATAAATGTTTTTTGACTTGACATGAATATTGGTAGAAAGAACTGGTGGTTTTTAGCCAGGAGAAAAGATTTTGGAGAAGGGAGCATGTCATGGAAGCTGTCTTCATGTATTGGAAGGACTGCCATTCTAGACAGAGTATTACGCTTGCTTTGTTTGTGCCTAAAGGGCCTAACTAGGAACACTGGGTGAAAACTGAAGAACAGATTTCTTCTAGATATCCAGAAAAATTTCCTAACAATTAAAACTCTCCAGAAGTGGAATGGGTGGCTTAAGGACGTGAGTATACTTGAAGTCTTTAAGTAAAGATAGGATGAACACTTGTTGAGGATGTTGTAGAACATGTCTTTGTCAGGTTTGAGCTGAAGCAGATGATTCTTGAGGTGTCTTCCACCCAACAGCAATGAGAGATACACCACCTACATCCCAAAGGTCTACAGTTTCATACCCAAGATAATGTTTTGTAATTTAAGTAAATAGTTATTTGGAATAGGTGGTACAGCTCATAGAGCACTAGACTTGGAGTCAGAAAGTCCTAGGTTCAAAATCTGCTTCAGGCACTTAGTAGATGAGTGATTCTAGGCAAGTCACTTCACTTCCCTCTACCTCAGTTTCCCAAACTGGGATAAAATGGGGATAATAATAGTATCTACCTCGTGTTTGTTGTGAGTATCAAATGAGATAATATATGGAAAATGCCTGGAAAAATTTAAAGCACCATAACCATGCTAGTGGTATATGGGGTGCTCAGGGAGGACTGTCACCTCTGGCATAAGGACTTGCCAGGCCCTTTTCAGGGTTTCTCATCCACCTTTGATGTCCACTTTTCACCCAACTCTCACCCATGGCTCCAAGAAGTTGTAGCATGCTCTGTGGCCACACTCCTGTAAAACTTTGGTAATAGGCTAACCCCAGTTGATGGTAGTCATCAGGCCTCAAACTCATTGGTGAATTAGGGGCTGATTACCCCAAGCAAGTGAAGACTTCCCTAGGCAGAATAGGTGGATGAGAACAATTTGTTCCAACAGCCATAAAGACTTTGAAATTCTTCCCTTCCTAAATAGAAGCTCTCCCTTTAGGAAAAAAAAAGCAGCTCTGTGGAGGATCCCTTAGAACTTGGTCCAATATGGAAGATACCAAGATCATCCACTGCATCCCAGCCATCACCAGGCTTCTTGGCTTATCTCTTGACTTTGATGGCTCAGAGAGAAAGAAGGAGGCTGATGACTTTGCACAACTCTACCTCACTTAAACCCAATTCGCCCATGAGTCAAGACATCACCCTGTGATGTCACTGGTCCTCTTTGAAAAGCACAAACAACAACAACAACGTGCTAAGGATAATGATGATGATATGGTGATGATGATGATGATGGTGATAGTGATGATGGTGGTGGTGGTGAAAATGATATTCAGGTCTGAGAGCCACATTTTTACAAAGGACGCATATGAAGATCAACTGAGAGAAGTGAGAAGGTGATGATTTGAGGGGAAGGTGGTAGCTATATTGGGTTAAGTATTTGTAGAGATGTCCTACAGTAAAAGAATTAGACTTGGTCTGTTTGGCCTCAGATAGTAGAACTAGGGACAATGGGAGACAGTTTCAGAGACAATATTAGGCCCAAGGTAAGGAAACCTTCCTACAATTAGAGTTATCCAATAGCACAGTCAGTTTCCCCTCACATGGAGTTTTACTGTGGTGTAGATTCTTGTTTGTATTTGGATTCTTCTGTGTTAATAATTCAGCTCTCATTGTTAAATTAAATATAACTTGAGGGACATGGGCATATCAGAGATTGTATTAGTATACCCCACAACTCCTCTTTTCCTTCTCATTCTCTGTACCCGATGCACTATCAGGCTCTTTGTTACTCTAGTATGTATCTTGGAGATACCAATGTACTATTTGGAAGGATCATTTGATATTCTTCAATCTTGTACATGACAATTTCACCTCCTTTTCTGGTCAGTTACATATTTAACTCTATCTTTGGTACCTCTTCTTTTTTAAGATTTGGATTTTATTTTCATTTGTTAACAAATTCTAGAAATGTGAACATTTCAATATACAAAAACTAGAAAAAAGAGGATTGTATGTGAAACTGTGAATATTAGATACAATTTGGTTTTTAAAGTACATATTAGGTGGAGCCAAGATGGTGGAGTAGAAAGACACACATACGCTACCTCCGAACCCACAGGCCATAAAATATCTGTAAAAAAGAACTCCCAACAAATTCTGGAGCAGCAGAAGCCACAGAACAACAGAGCAGATGAGGTTTCTGTTCCAGAGAGCCCAGAAAACCTCTCGCAAAAGGTCCGTCGTGCTGCGGACCCCGGAGCTGAGCCCAGCCTTGCCTTGGCTGCATGGCACTGAGAGGAACAGATCCGAGCAGGCTTCAGGGACGGAATCTCCAGTGGCCATGCGGGTCCCTCCACCCACAGGTGACAAGGGTTGGTGAGAGGGTCTCTTTGGCGGGTCAAGAGGGGAGTGGGGTACCCCCATAACTCAGGCCCCCTCGGGAGGCAGCAGTGGAGGCAGCAGCACACAAGGGCTCCCCAAGCAGGCAGGAGCCCAGATCCATTGTTGAAAGTCTCTGCATAAACCCCCTGAGGGAACTGAGCCCGTGAGGTGGCCCTGCCCCCACCTGAGCTCCTGAACTTAATCTCACACTGAATAGCAGCCCTGCCCCCGCCAAAGCCCTGAGGCTGGGAAGCACCATTTGAATCTCAGACCCCAAGCACTGGCTGGGAGGATCTGGAGGCCAAGTGGGTGTGAAAAGAATATTCAGAAGTCAAGTCACTGGCTGGGAAAATGCCCAGAAAAGGGAAAAGAAATAAGACTATAAAAGGTTACTTTCTTGAGGAACAGGCATTTCCTCCCTTCCTTTCTGATGAGGAAGAACAATGCTTACCATCAGGCAAAGACACAGAAGTCAAGGCTTCTGTGTCCCAGACCACCCAATGGGCTCAGGCCATGGAAGAGCTCAAAAAGGATTTTGAAAATCAAGTTAGAGAGGTGGAGGAAAAACTGGGAAGAGAAATGAGAGACATGTAAGCAAAACATGAAAAACAAATAAACACCCTGCTAAAGGAGACCCAAAAAAATGCTGAAGAAAATAAAACCTTGAAAAATAGGCTAACTCAATTGGCAAAAGAGGTTCAAAAAGCCAATGAGGAGAAGAATGCTTTCAAAAGCAGAATTAGCCAAATGGAAAAGGAGGTTCAAAAGTTCACTGAAGAAAATAGTTCTTTCAAAATTAGAATGGAACAGATGGAGGCTAATGACTTTATGAGAAACCAAGAAATCACAAAACAAAACCAAAAGAATGAAAAAATGGAAGATAATGTGAAATATCTCACTGGGAAAACAACTGACCTGGAAAATAGATCCAGGAGAGACAATTTTAAAATTATGGGACTACCTGAAAGCCATGATCAAAAAAAAGAGCCTAGACATCATCTTTCATGAAATTATCAAGGAAAACTGCCCTGAGATTCTAGAACCAGAGGGCAAAATAAATATTCAGGGAATCCACAGATCACCGTCTGAAAGAGATCCAAAAAGAGAAACTCCTAGGAACATTGTGGCCAAATTCCAGAGTTCCCAGGTCAAGGAGAAAATATTGCAAGCATCTAGAAAGAAACAATTCAAGTATTGTGGATATACAATCAGGATAACACAAGATCTAGCAGCTTCCACATTAAGGGATCGAAGGGCATGGAATAGGATATTCCAGAAGTCAAAGGAACTAGGACTAAAACCAAGAATCACCTACCCAGCAAAACTGAGTATAATACTTCAGGGGAAAAAATGGTCTTTCAATGAAATCGAGGACTTTCAAGCATTCTTGATGAAAAGACCAGAGCTGAAAAGAAAATTTGACTTTCAAACACAAGAATGAAGGGAAGCATGAAAACAGCAAAGAGAAGTCATAAGGGACTTATAAAAGTTGAACTGTTTACATTCCTACATGGAAAGACAATATTTGTAACTCTTGAAACTATTCAGTATCTGGGTACTGGGTGGGATTACACACACACACACACACATGTACATGCACAAGCACACACACACAGAGACAGAGTGCACAGAGAGAATTAAAGAGGATGGGATCATATCTTTAAAAAATGAAATCAAGCAGTGAGAGAGAAATATATTGGGAGGAGAAAGGGAAAAATGGAATAGGGCAAATTATCTCTCATAAAAGAAGCAAGCAAAAGACTTATTAGTGGAGGGATAAAGAGGGGAGGTGAGAGAAAAATATGAAGTTTACTCTCATCACATTCCACTAAAGGAAGGAATAAAATGCACACTCATTTTGGTATGAAAACCTATCTTACAATACAGGAAAGTGGGGGATAAGGGGATAAGCAGGGTGGGGGGGATGATGGGGAGGAGGGAGCAATTTGAGGTTGACACTCATGGGGAGCGACAGGATCAAAAGAGAATAGAAGTAATGGGGGACAGGATAGGATGGAGGGAAATACAGTCAGTCTTATACAACACAACTATTATGGAAGTCATTTGCAAAACTACACAGATATGGCCTATATTGAATTGCTTGCCTTCCAAAGGGAAGGGGTGGGGAGAGAGGGAGGAAAAGAAGTTGGAACTCAAAGTTTTAGGAACAACTATCGAGTACTGTTCTTGCCACTAGGAAATAAGAAATACAGGTAAAGGGGTATAGAAAGTTATTTGGCCCTACAGGACAAAAGAGAAGATGGAGACAAGGGCAGAGAGGGATGACAGAAGAGAGAGCAGAATGGTGATAGGGGCAATTAGAATGCTTGGTGTTTGGGGGTGGGGGGAGGGGACAAAAGGGGAGAAAATGTGGAACCCAAAATTTTGTGAAAATGAATGTTAAAAGTTAAATAAATTAATTAATTTTAAAAAAGTACATATTAAATTTAAAACAGTAATTCCCAAACTGCCCTGCTTGTCTGATTCTCTCCCAAGCTTTCTTCTGTATATTTTTAAATATTTCTTTGATGCTCTTTTCTTTCTTTCCTTGTTTCCTTTTTTCTATCACTATTTACCAACTGTCTATCAGTGTCTACCAACAACCCTCCCAACTTTTAAATACTTCCCTTCCTGAATAGAAGCTCTCCTTTTAGGTAAATATATAAATTCAAGCCAAAACAAACCCACAGATTGCCTTTTCTAAAATATAGATCTTTTTGCACCTCTGGTCTATCACCTCTCTCTCAAGAAGTGGTGAAGCATGCTTTGTCTTCTGAAGAAGAACCAGTCTTCTGAAGATATGATTGGTCGTCGTTTTGATCAGAATTCTTAACCCTTTTAAAGTTGCTTTCTACTACAATGTTAGAGTCATTGTAGAAATTGTTCTCTTTTTTTTCCCTGCAAACTTCACTTTGCATCAGTTCATAAAAGCTGAATTGATAGTTCAGTGAAATAGGGGCAGACATTCCTGGTTTTTTGAGTGTTCATCAGGAAAGACCATGGTTGGCAGTGGGGTATGGGGCAACAATCACATTTTAGTAACCACAGTGGGTACAAGGGTGAATAGCACAGAAAATATGGAAACAAGTGATGGAAGACTATGCAGGGCAATGGGATGGTAAAGAGAGACAGGCGGTGTGAGGAAGAGGAATGGAGAGGGGATGTGTCACATAACCACAGGTTACAGTTGGGAGCCTCAAGCATCATAAACTCAAAGGAAATGGAAGGGGGTGACAGGAGTTTGGAGGTTCATTTTTATAGGATTTTTTAGGGACACAAACCAACTCCTGCCTGTGCCACATTGGTATTAGTTCATTCACACATAGGTACCATCTCAAACATCTCAGTTGTCAGCACCATTTTGATGTTCTGCTGGTCTTGAATTGCGTAAAACCTGGATTTTGTCTGGAATTTACATATCTCAGGGCAGAAACCATGATAAGCCACACCTAAATGGCTTCACCTGATTCAGCACATATTACCAGGATGTGAATTTGGCTAATATATTATACAATTTGTAAATTATACTCCTTTCATGTAGGGATGGTTTATGACTTCCAGGTTTCCTTTTGCAATTCTATTTCCTGCTATTGCCCCTTTATACTGGCTGCTTACAAATGTACTATACTGACTAAATGTGGGAGGGTAGTCAGAGAGACCAGAACAAGATAAAATTTTAACACACAAGTTACCTTAGGTTGCTCTGAAACCATTCTTTTCTTTGTTTCTTGTGGCTTATCCTATATCGTAATTTGTTGAGCCATTTCATGTAATTGGCACCCATTTTACTTCTGGCAGTAATCTACGGAGCCCTCATTCTACTAGATTGGGGCCTATGGGTGCTACCCCATGGAACATATATAGGGATGAATCTATGCCCTGCACCACTTTCAAAGATATATGTGCTTTGGCTCAGCGCTGAAGGACTTGTGCTTTGGGGTGATGCAGCAACATTTAGTGGTCTCTTGGTTGCCTAAACTGGGAGACAGGGAGAGAAAATAGGTTGTGACAAAGAGGATTGGCCCCTGATTCAGGGGGAACTCTCCATTTAGTAGAATTGGAGTCTCTTTGAGCTCTTTATCAGACTTCTGGGTAATGAGAGGATCTCTGTTCCTTCCTTCCCAGGAGTTGTGGGAACTGCCTACATGTATCAGTGAGAGGATGTGCTTTTCTAAGTGAGCCTGATACAGTATCTCAACATTCTAACTGCTCTTCTGTGATGTGTTTCTTTCTTTGATCACAGGTGACTGAACAGTGGTGGTAAAATCATTGTTTCTAGCCTGGTTTCTAGTGGTAACCTTGCTGGTTCAAGAGGTTCAAAGTTGGTGGATCCAGGTGCTTTCCAGAAGGTGGTGTTTTCTTCAGTTATATTCTTTATAAAGAAGATAACCTCCGCCAGAAAGTTTGGTTGTATATGCCTGACCAGCTGTAAGATATGAAGTATTATTGACTTGTTTGAACAGTATTGGTCCAAGGTGAAAATGAAGTGCCTATATAGTAGTACCATGTAGTGATTCATGTTTTAATATATAGGGCAGCTAGGTGGCACAGTGGATAGAGCACCAGACCTAAAGTCAGGAAGACCTGAGTTCAAATCTGGCCTCAGGCACTTACTAGTTGTGGGACCCTGGACAAGTCACTTAACCCTGTTTACCTCAGTTTCTTCATCTAGAAAATGAGCTGGAAAAGGAAATGGCAAACCACTCCAGTATCTTTGCCAAGAAAATCCCAAACGGGATCACAAAGAATCAGAACTGATTGAAAAACAAACAACAGGAAGAGTATATTGGAAGTGATGGTATCATCTTTTAAATATTTGTCAATCAATTCACATTTATGTGTGTATTGACTAGGGATCCTTGCTTTGATGACAATAGGGGAGGAACTCTCTACCACTGGGATATAGGCATTAAACCCCTAAATCCTGTTCCTAGCCCTGGTCAATGGCTCATGAATCTAAAAGGCACTGCTGCAGAGAAATTCCCTGTTGCTGAAGCATAGTGCTCAGGTCCTAACCCTTGCTCTCTATAGCGAAGGCAGGAAATCTTGCAGAAGAGACAAGGCTATCAAGAGTTCTGGTCCCAGTGATTCATGGATCTAAGAGGGAAGAAATTATATACTACTGAAGGACAAGGATTTGCATTCTCTAGAGAAAACAGAAGGTAGCAGTGAGGCTTCCTTTCCCTCTTCAGCCTCAGATCTGCCAGGAAACTTAGGCTCAGTTTTAGTCAGTGACTAATGAGTTAAGTGGGATGCCAGTGGTACCAGCTCATTTTGCTACCTATCCTGTGGGTAGTCATTACAGGAAGATCTAATGGTGGCACATTGCTACCGCTACCAGAGAGGTCAGTGGTGAAAATAAGCAATGCCCAGAGGCCAACTGTGCAAGGAGTGAAACCTAGTAAGGAAGGGGAGAAAGGAGGAATATGTAGAAGAAAGCAAGGTCCCATTCAGGCAATTAGGTATTACCTATGAGGAAAAAAAAGAACTCACTCCCCATGCATCAACAGAGGGTAGGAGATACTCATGCTATCAAGAGCCTGGCAGTGATTACTACCCCACTGACTAGGGATTTGAATGAGATTTTAATAGGGTTCTTCAAGGATGTTCCCTCTGCTATTTACACAGTGATGATCCCCATCTCTAGGTGCAGAACAAACAAAAGCTCACCCAAAGTTTTGATCTCGATCATCTTGACAATAATGGCCCGATGACAAGAAACAGGATAGGAGATGGTCTGATCACCTTATACTAAGAAGCAGGGTAGGAGATGGTTGCTTATCAGAATATAGAGTCAGAGAACACCAAGACGTGAGCATGTTTGGGGAGTGGGGAGGATCAGCAAGGCAGCTAGAAAGTTTCCATAGCAAATTAAAACACGTCACAAGCCAGTTACGAGATGAACCCCAGGCCACAAAATGGAGTCTAAGAGACATCAAAGGATCACATAACAACACATATTTCCACTACAATGTGCCTTTTAAAAAAAAGTATTTCTTTTGTGGTAAAGGAAATAAAAGGCTGTCCTATGCCATAGCTGCTTTGTACATTAAATACCTTTCTAGAAGGTACACCATTAATCTCTTTTGGGGAGATCCTAGATATGTGCCTAATCTAAGTTTTAAGAGGTTTTCTCTAAGGCTCCAGAAATGAGTATGAGTCAGAAAGTTCAGGAAGAACTTGATTACCCTCTCTTTGGAGTCAGGGACCCCTAAAATTGAAGTAGGTGTACAGAGCAGAGCCCCATTAGTTAGCAAGGGTGCTCCAGGATCTCTTGATCCATCTTTATATTATAATGGAAAAAGTGCTAATATAAACATTTATGTACACATGGGTCCTTTGACTCTGTCTTTGACTACTTTAGGGTATGAGTATAGAATTAGTATCATTGTATCAGAGGGGTATGCACACAATAACTTTGGAAGTCTATCACCAAATTACTTTTCGGATGAACCAATTCATAGTTCCACCAACAGTGAATAAGTGTGTTTTCATAGCCCCTCTAATAATAGCTACTTTCCTTTCTTTTTCCTCCCAAGATTGTTTTAATGTGCATTTCTTTTAGCTGTGACTTGGAGTATTTATACCTCTTCTGGGTAAGTTGTCATTTTTAATGTGCTTAAGGCTATTGTACCCATTACCCTATTGTTAATGTGCAATTTTCCAAGATTATAGAATTCCATGATTCACAATCATAGAGCATCAACAGGCAAATATTTTAGTATTAAATATATGGGCTTTTGGGTCTGAGACACTCTTAAGATCATAGAAAACACTGTATAATTTTCCAAATGTGATTCAATCCCATTTCATCCATCTGTTTAATTCTTGATCATTGTCTATCTGAAGCACTTGACCTGGAGTTCAAATCCAGCCTCAGAGACTTACTAATTGTATGACTCTGGGCAAGTCACTTAACCCTGTTTGCCTCAGTTTTCTCATCTGTAAAATGAGCTGGAGAAGTAAATGGCAAAGCACTTCAGTATCTCTGCCAAGAAATAAGGGCACAAAGACTTGGACAAGAGTGAAAATGACTAAATAAGGAAAAAGTTGCCTACCATTTGTTTGAATGGTTTAGATAAGACAGGATTTCTTGGAGTTTACAGTCTGATGAGGGAGCATGACATACATAGGGAGTTACAATAAGTTCATTATAAGAAGCACATGTTTTATGTAACATACAAATACTGCCTAGGGGGCATCACGGCAGCAGGTTCCACCATCAACCAGTGAGTCAGTCAATTAATCCATCAACCATCACATATTAAGTGTGTACTATATATCAGGCTTGTACTAGGTACAGGGGATCCAAATAGAAAGAATGAAACAATCTTTATTCTCAAAGAATTTACAATCTAACAAGGGAGACAACAACAAAGATATAAAGTAACACTGTACTAAGTGCTTTTAAAATATCATTTCATATGATCCTCACAACAGTTCTTGGAGGTCGGTGCTACTATTGTCCCCATTTTACAGCTGAGGGAACTGAGGCAGACAGAGATTGTGACTTACCAAGGGTCATACAACTAGTAAGTAAGGCTGGATTTAAGCTCAGGTCTTCTTGACTTTAGGCCCAGTGTTCTTACCACTATGCCACCCAGCTGCCTAATAACATATGCATGTATAAATATATATAACATATAATATAAAGTGAAAAAAGGACAAATACATACAGAGTAGTTAAATACATGTAGTACTCTAAGAACAGGTAATGGAGAGCTGGCTTAATGTTAATCCACTTGGGTTGAATCTGAAATGCGGTTTTAGCATCAGTTACTCTAACTCTGATATGTTCTGTATGTGAGCTCTAGAACAAAATGTGTCAAGAACTCAGATATAGAAACTCACAGATTCACCCCACTTGCCACAATGAAGACATATGGGGAGAAAGGGAGGCCCCCAATTACAACCACTATAACTGAATGATTCTCATTCTCTCTCTCCCTCTCTCTCTCCTCCCTTCCTCTCTCTCTACATCCCTCTCTCCCCATTCTCCTTCCCTCCCTCTCTTCCCTCTCTCTCTCTGTCTGTCTCTGCCTCTCTGTCTGTCTCTGTCTCTCTGTCTTTCTCTTTCTCTGTCTCTATCTCTGTCTCTCTCTCCACACTGTTCATCAGCAGATATAGCCAACCTCATCCATAACATACTAGCTTCTTTTCCAGTATCTGACTCCCCTGAATATTCTAATGAAAATGTGAGTGTATCAGCCTTCACTCAATTTGGCCATTCATTGAAGCTCCAGCCCTATAGGATATCAAGCTGAGGAATCTATTATATGTTATACAAAATGTCTCAGGACCATGTGCATTTTTCCTACTGATAGAATGGTAATGGTATTAGCCCCCTTTTCTCTCCAAGCTCTCTATTCTTGGGCTAGAATTGATTTCTTCATCCCACTTACACCCACTCCAGCAGGTAGGAGATGAAGGGAAGAGGGAGAATAAACATTTGTACTACAATGTGCCAGGAACTGTGCCAACCACTTTTTACAAGTATTATCTCCTTTAATCCTCACAGCAATCCTGGGAGTCAGGTGTGATTATTATCCCTATTTTATAGTTGAGGAAACTGATTCAAACAGAGGTCATGTCACATGACAAGGATCATGTGTGTGTCTGAGGCTAGATTCCAACTTATTTCTTCCTGACTCCTGTCCCAGCCCTTCATTCACTGCACCATCAGCTCTGGTTCCCCAGAGAATCAGCCATGTGGCTACACCTCACTTTCAGGTTCCTTGGTATGGGGAGAGACATACATTTAAACTGTTCTGTAGCTCTGAACCCCAAATGCTGTATTTTTCATTTAGATAAATCATCCAAGGTGGCACCATTAACAATCATGAAACATGAAACAAGAACGTAAAAGCCAGCATAATCTTAGCATAACATAAACACATCATAACCTAAACCTAGGTCACACTCTTCTACCAGTGTGCACAATGTCCATGCAGAGAGTCCACAGGTACAGCATCCATGGGCATACACATATAGAAAACTAGTTGTGAGACAAATGAGCAGATGCCAAGGAGAGCTTGTGACTCAGGTCAGGAGTAGGGGGCCTTGAATGTTCTCATTTTCTTTAGGGCACAATCTATATCACACACCAGCTCCTGGTTGAAACTGCTTTTTTTTCCCCAAGTGTCATCAGTCTCCAACTAGACAAAGCCACTTATCTGCTACTCTAGGGCCAGTTTTAAGGAACAGTAACCTTAATTTTGAAGTGTCTATTCCCTTTTCTAGGCACCAAAGCCATATTTTACTCTTACACTTAAAATCAGACCCTTTAATTCTGTGATCACCAAAGGTCTTCTCATCTCTGTTCTGGTTTTGAGGGGTTTCCCCTTGTAAGCCAGAGAGAGAAATCAAGGGCAACAGAACCTCTGAGAAGTTTCCACTCTATCAAACTAGTGATGGTCCTGGCGAGTAAGAGCAGCCTTTCCCCCAACCAGCTTTTCACACAGTGGAAGATTCTATTTCCTCTAATCATCCCCTAGAATCTAGATTTTCCTCCAGTAAAATCATTTTCAACTGCAAAGCCTGTCTTTAGTCACATTGAACTCTGTGGTACTGCCTCTACAGCATTCCAAGGGCTTCTGATGTCTGTATATCACTCCTCAGCTTTTCTTCTCATTTCTCCAGTGTCTCCTTGGATTTTTCCTTCTTGGTAACATTCCTGCCTGAAATTAAGGTCACTTAATTTCTTCAGTGTCTTCTCTGATTTTTACTTCTCGGTAACATCCCTGCCTAAAATTAAGGCCTATTTGTACATAGCAGCCCATCTCAATCTGTCAGATTGTAAAAAATCGTCAATATAAAATTTCCCTGAGGTCACCTAACCAGTTGAGTATGAGAGGTGAGGGAGATGAGTCAGAGAGAACACCAAGGTTTCAAACATAAAAGGCTTCTGCATAGAGATAACCATTGACAGAGATTGTAAAGTCTTAAAAGGAAGTGTAAGTTTATGGTAAAATACAATAAGTTCATTTGTGTCCATGACGAATTTGAGATGAAAGGAGGATATCCAGGTAGAAATGTTCTTATGCAGTTGGAGACATGAGTCCAGAGCTCAAAAGAGGGTTAGGGTTGTTGAAATAACAAACAATAACAATAACTAGTATTTGTACAGTGCTTACTTACTATGTGTAAACCACTTACACGAAATACAATACTTATAAAAATACAATATACAAATAAAATGCGATAGCAAGGGTGAGGAATCTGTGGCCACATGTGACCTCAAGGCCGCAGGTTCCCCACCCTGTATGATCTTATTTGATCTTCACAACAACCCTGGGAGATAGGTGATATTATAATACCTATTTCATAGTTGGGAAAACTGAGACAAACATAGATAAAGATTTGGGAGCTTAGATATGGCCAATGGAGCCAAGGCAATAAATGAGATTGTCAAGGGAGAGAAAGCATAGAGTCTAAAGAGAGCTAAGGACAGAAGTTAGTGGAGAATACTGATTTTAGTGAATCAGGAAGGGGGGAAAGCAAACAAAGTGGGCAGAGAAAGAGCAGTTAGGGAGTTAGGAGGAAGTTCAAGATGATATGTTGTTACTGAGACTTAGGAAAGAGATTATATATAGCAAGAGGGGCTGGTCATTAGTGTCAGATACTCTAGAGATGACAAGGAGGATGAAGACAACTGGCTGTTGAATGTGACAATTTAGAATTCTCTTTGAGAGGGTCATTTTGGTAGACTCAGGTAGGAGGAGGGAGTCAGATTGCAAGAGGCTGAAGATGGAGTAATTAGAGAGTAAGCATAAATAAATAGAAGTACATATAAAATAATTCTACATGTATGTATGCATATATAATACATATATGTGTGTATATCCATATATGTATATATGTATGTGTATCTAGTGGTAGCCATCTCTAGGATGGGAGAGAGAGGAAGAAAAACAGGAAAGAAAAAAATTTACATGATTATTTTATGCTTAAAAGGAATAGCAAAGTGTACATAATAAATTTGTATAATGGAAATTTCCATAAATGGAAATGCTTGTTTTAATCCATAAAATAAATATAAAATAAATTTTAAAAATACAAACTCTTGGGGAAAAAAGACAATAAGTGGGGATTATGAATGGAGCTTTTTTCCCCTTTCAATTTGGTAGCAAAGGGGAGAGAAAGATCACATTTGGTTGGTATAGAAGGGTTAGGCAAAGACTTTTTAGGATTCAGAAGACCTGAGCATGTTTTCAGGCAGAAAGGAAAAAGCCAGCAGAGTGGGAGTAGTTAAAGAAGCCTGAATGAGGAGGTATCATGGTTGAAGCAAGATCCTAGAGCACTTATGAGGTGAATGAATGATAAAGAATTTATTCGATGTCTATTAAGTACAGAATTCTACTAGGTGCTAGAGATATAGATAGAAAAGTAAGATAGTTCCTACTCTCAAAGAAATGAGTCAAATGAAAGGCATCACGATGCAGTGAGTTTGTTGTTCAGTCATTTCAGTCATGTCTGACTCTCCATGACCTCATTTGGGGTTTTCTTGGCAGAGATACTAGAGCGATTTTCTATTCCTTCTCATTTTACAGACAAGGAAACTGAGGCAAACAGGGTGAAATGACTTGCCCAGGGTCACATTGCTAGTAAGTGTTTGAGGCTGGATTTGAACTCACCAAGATGAGTCTTTCTGACTCCGGGCATGGTACTTTACTTACTGTGCCACCAAGCTTCCCTGATGCAGTCTATAGAGTGCTGTAATTGGAGTCAGGAAGGCCTGGGTTCAAATTCTGTCTCAGATACTGATTAGTAATGTGATCATAGGCAAATCACTTTATCTCTCTAGACTGTAGTTCCTCATCTATAAAATGAAGAGTGTGGATTCCTCCAACTCTAAGTCTGTGAGCCTATGATTTTAATAGAAGAAGACAACATTTATGGGAAATTTCAGCTAGAAGTTCAAGTGGCAAGGTCCAGTGGTTCTTAGGCAGATGCTAATCCCAAACAAAGAGAGATCAAGGTCACAGGCAGAGGCATTAGCCCAATCAAAAAATAAGAATATATCTCCTTCTGTGACCAGAGAGAAGAGAAGAGTGAGACTGAGCAGCTATGAGGCTGGAGGGTGGTGGGGAATAGAGGGAGTTTCTGCCAGATGGCATCATGAAGTTGGAGGTTAAGTGATGTGCTATAGATGTGGGGTGTGGCAATGTGGTTGTGAGCTTTGGGAGATATGAAAAGGGTTAGAATGTTCTCTATGGGAAATGAGAGGAGTACAATAGATAGATCACTGAACAGCTGGTGAGGGACCATGAAGGACCATGGTGAGGTTATGCAACATCAATCTCTATTGGGTAGAACCTTATTGGATTCATGACTTTCTCCAGTGATTCTCAGCAGCTCTGGAGCAGGAAAAGAGAAATTGAATAGTATTAATTACCCAGGGATGAGGATTCACAGATCCAGAACAGTGAAAGATCAGGAGTGGAAAGGATTTCAAGGCAGTGGCTAGTAAAACATTATATTGGCAGACCAAGTTCAAGGAAAGGTAAGGAGACAAGTGAAACCAGGGTGGAAGAAAGGGACCCAAGCACGGAGAGGTTATAGGATTAAAAGTGAGGTGAGAGGAAAAGGCTGATGGTGTGTTCAAGAGGGTAAGTGAGCTAGTCTTCTAAGAGGTTGTTGTTGAATAGTTCAGTTGCTAAGTTTGGGGTCTTACAGGTGATAGAGTGAACTGAGGCAGAGAAGGTAGTCACTGGTATTGAACAGACTGATAAAACGTGTGGTTAAAGATGTTAGAGGACCACATCCCACATAGTGCCTGCTTGTCCAGCATTGAATGAAGCAAGGATGGCAAGCAAATGATAGCGTTCGTGTCAAATGCTCTAAAATATTTAAGGACAATGCACACAACATTTCAAGTTCTGTATATTAAAGTGTTTTATATTAGCACCATATGTGGTAGTTGGAGTAAAAAAAAAGTCATAGATGAATGTGGAGTGATGAGGTTGATGATAGAGAATAGGATGGAAAAGATGACTCTGAACCAAGTACTGAAGTCCTTTAAAAAGTTAGGAAAGTGACCTAGAGTCCAACTGATGACAGCCACAAGGATGAGGATGGCATGAACAGATAGCATGGACTTGGAAGGAAGAAAGAATATTTAGAGATGGTGACAGAGAAACAGTCTAAAAGTTGCAAAATAGAGAAAGGAGGGGGCCTCTAAGTGGTGCAGTGGGTAGAGCACCAGGTCTGGAGTCAAAAAGACTTGGCTTCTTGAGTTCAAATCTGTCCTCAGACAGATAGCTATGCTGGGAAAATGATTTAACTTTGCATGTCTCAGTTTTCTCATCCATAAAATGAGCTGGAGAAGAAAATGGAAGACCCCTCCAGTATCTTTGCCAAGAAAACCCCAAATGAGGTCATGAAGAGAGGGACATGACTGGAAAGTGAGTGAACAACAAGAGAAAATACTATGCCAACCTCTCCTCCTTGAGTCAGAGGAAGAGAAAGACAATTAAATTCCACTGGAGAGGGTTACAAGGGTTTTGGTATCCTCAGGGGAAAGTCAAGTTTTGGTTAAAAGCAAAGAAATAAGGAGGAATGTTTGTTGAAAACTCAAAATGTAGAAGAATGTTTGAATAGATAAAGGATTTCAAAGGGCACCATGGCACAGATTAAAAGAGAAATGGTCTAGGGAGCAGTGGGATTGATCTGGTGTTACAAGAGACATGAACTTTTACCTCTAAGGTTGTAAGACTGGATCATTGTGTTTGAGAATACCTAGCAGCTAACATTTAGGTAGCTTGCATGGTTCCCAAAGTGGACTTTGCATGTGTTAGAGATTGGTCCATTCCCATTAGCTATTGTCCTGTAGCTCTCTTCTCTTTTATGACTAAACTCCTGGAGAAGACCATCTACAACCGGTGCCTCCACTTCCTCTCCTATTGCCCTCTTCTTCACTCACAGCCATCTGGCTTCCATCCTTATCAGTCAACTGAAACTAGTCTCTCCAAAGTAACCATGATCTCTTAATTGTCAAATCTAATAGCCTTTTCTCAGTTCTCATCCTTTAAACTCTCTGCAGCAATGTCAATTAACCTCCTCTGATGGATACTTTCTTCTTTCTAGGTTTGCATGATGCTCCCCTGAGGTTTCAGGTAGCATTTCAGGTGGCATAGTATTTCAGTTTGGGCATTTGAATCAGGTCAAGTAAACCTAAGCCTTTATTTTCTTTCATGGGTGGCCTAGTGGCAGCCATTCTAACCTCAAGTAGTGGGTGGTGTAAATGACTGACCTAGTAGGAACAAGAGGATTATAAAAGGCTAAGTTTGCTTATCTTGTAAGAGCACTATTGTCAAACATAGGGCAAGAATATATGTTGGTAGTTCTGATTCAGCTGAACTGAGTGCCAAGACCTCCCAGGGAATTCCTTTTTTTCTTCATGGAGAGTTTTCTAAAATGTTCACAAATGAGGCCAATATATAATGGAAAATCAATCCACCAGATCCAAGAAGACCGGAAGATGCCTTGGTAGGAGACTTTTTACAGGATGAGGAAGGATCCTAGGGACCAGGTCACCAGTGTAAATCCTTATATGCATAAAACAAAGACACTTTTATATCCTAGCTGCCTGTGTGATAGGGGCTGCCGTCAATCAGCTTCTCCTAATTGCTATGTGGTTTATAATCCTAGCTTCCTCTCAGCCTAGGTTCTCCATCCCTACACCCCACCTTGAAATCCTATTCATATTACAGACTAAAGACTTCCCCCTTAAAATCCTATGTGCTTCCCATGTCCTGCTTCTTCTCTTATGATGTATATAAGACTGGCAATAACCTACTATATCCTCTTAAGCCCATGGGTTTTGGGGGATTTTGTTTGATTTTGGTCCCTTCTTCCATCTCTCTCCCATCTGTCCATAGAATATATGGCTACTAGAGTATGGTAGTGAAACACCAAGTGCATACATTTATCTGGACCTTTATATGTTAAGCTTTCAGTGTGAGCATTTATACCCAGGAAATTGGCATTTGCTACTGGAAATTGATTTATTATTTTGTTGATCTAGACTTATTAATAATGCAGATTAACCTTAAAAGTGTGCTGCACATGAAGTTTTTTCCCCCAGAGAACTGGCTGTTAAACATTTACCAGCACATTACTGTTTGTGTATTATATATGTGTGCATACACATATATATGGAAATATGTATATTATAAATTAATATAATCTATTATATATTCTATATTAATTCTCTGAGATAGTGGTATATATGTATCATATACATGATATCCCACTTATATATCATATCCCATACCCTATATGTGTGAATGGATATGTGTGTCTATATATGTATATATATGTGTATGCACATACACACATATATCTCCATCACACGGTGCAACAGAAAAAGTACTGGTCTTTGAGTCAGAAGAGCGAAGTTCTGATCCATTTATCTAGTTCTTGCTATCTGTGTGATTTTGAGTAACTTGTTTCATTTATCTGAGCCTTGGTTTCCTCATCTATAAAATGAAAAATAAAACTTGTACTACTTACCTCACTTACCATATTCATCCTGCTTTGGCTGTCAACATTTCCATCTGTTATACATACATCTCTTAAGAACTGACAAAGGTCAATGGTCAATTGACAATAGGTCTTTTTAGATAGTTGCTTTTTAGATAGTTTTTCGATAGTTGTTTTTTTTTCTTTCTCTTCTCTTTGGTTGGTTTCTCTTTGTAGTTGCATTTTTGAGAGTTTTTTCTCCTTCTCTAGCTTACTTCCTCTATGTAATTTTGGGTTATGGAGTTTTAAACTCTCCTTCTGGATTTCCCAATATCTGTTCTTCCAAATTTCTAGGCACACGCCTCCATATGCTCAGTTTTCCTTCCTTTTGTCTATCATAAACTTAATTGCTAGAACTCCAAATTTACACCATTTCTATTTCATCAACTAGCTCTTTCTTGTTAGTTAGAATCAGTTCCTAAATTCTAGTTCCCTTTGTTGCTTCCTCTCTTTTTAAAAATACAAGGACTAGGTCCAGTCCTCTTAGGCAATTCCTTGTATATGGAAAAAAATTTGTTAACGTTTTTCAAATTCACAATAAAAAATAAAAATTTTGAAAAATAAAAAATAAATGAAGCTATGATTTCTAAATACCTTTAGTCATTTCACTGACAACTACCTTTTTATATTAGGGTTTTACAGAATTAAAAACCTGTATTATTAAAAAATGGCTACAGAAACGGTAGGGAGCTTAGAGATTATCTAGTCTAATTCCATTTTACAGATAAGGAAACTGTGGTTCCGACGATCAAAGTAGCTTGCCCAGTTAGTAGTGGCAGAAGCTGCAGGAGTATTTATATGTCCTGACTTGCTGACTCCTAGTCCAAATATCTAGGTTGTATTTATTGAGGTATTATCAAATATTAGTTCTCTCTCTCTCTCTCTCCTCTCTCTCTCTCTCTCTCTCTCCCTCTCCCTCTCCTTCTCCCTCTCCCTCTCCCTGTGTGTTGTGTATGGAATTTTGGCTGTGTAATTGCATATGTAATTTTTTTTCCTATGGGTGTCCACTCAGATGTCAAACCAATTTTTCCTGAAGTGCAGGTCTGACTATCTTATCTCCCTATTCAATAAACTCCATTGGCTCTCTATTATCTCCAGGATCCAATTTAAAATGCAGTTTGGCTTTTAAAGCCCTTCCTACCTTGCCACCTTTTGCTCCCCAAACAAATATTCTTTCTCCAGACTGCAAGCATTTTGGCCCTTCATTTTCCAGTGAATTCTAGTTCCTGGAATTCTCTTCTTCCTCATTTCTTTTATCTTTTTTTTTCTTCCTCATTTCTACCTCCTGGTTTCCTTCAAATCCCAGCTAAAATTCTGCCATCTAGAAAAAGGCTTTTCCAATCCCCCTTAATTTTAATACCTATTGTCTATTGATTAGCTGAATTTATCCTGTATATATCTAGTGGTTTTCTTATTGTCTTCCCATTAGACTATGAGCTCCTTTTTTTGCAAATGATGATTGTTTTGTTTTTTTTTAATTTTGGTTTGCTTTGGTATTAGTGGTTTTCTATTTGCTTGGGTTTTGTTTTAGTCTTGTTTTGCCTCTTTGTATCACCAGTGCTTAGCACGGTTTGGTACCTGGTAAATATTTAATAAATGCTTATTGATTTACTACCTAAAACATAAATTTTTGTTTCTATGCTTGATGGAAGCTTATACTTCTTAAAGTTCAGTAGGTTTAAAAATATTGAAATACTTAAAATATTCTAAGCTTGTGGAGATTTTTCTTGAAATAGTGAGAAGTTATAGTGTCCAAGATATAGGCTCTTATCCAGGGCAACTAAGAGAAGTGAAGTACTTTTCTGACCAATGATTATCCTTGGTCCATTGTCACCATACCCTTTGCTGCTCTCATCCCTAAAAATCCCCCTTTACTCACAGGTTTAGCTATTTCCATTCCTTTTCCCCCAGTTGTTGAATTTTCACTCCATTTGATCAGACAAACTGGGAGACAGTCCATTTAGTCACCTGACACTGGTGCAACTCAGCTCAGGGAAAATTATTCTCTGTGTCTTCTACCTCCATTTGACTGAATTTGACCCTAGCATTAGATCTCCTAGTCATGGCTGAGTCCCAATGAAAGAGTTTTCTGGATTTTAGAAAGCTTTAGCTAAGAGTTCAGAAATCCCTGGGAATTGAAGAGGCATGTTAGAATCAGCTTAGTGACTACAAAAATTCCAGTCCATTTGTTCAACAAAAGAACACTGAGGCTCTCTGAGCATTTTCAATTTATTAGGGAAACTGATGGTCCCTAAGAAATTGGATCCAAGACTTGCTTCTGCAAGCATGGACTGCTTTTCATACAATGGCCAGGCATATTGGAGAATACTAAAAATAGCATGGGACAGTATAATTTTGCAACTGGTCAGTTCCAAAAAGGGGGAAGTTACGTGATTGGTCAAGGAGAGGAAGTAGAACTAACTCTATGTCTGGCTATAAGAAGTACTCAAAGGAAGGCACTCCCATATTTGCTTCAGGGTAATATTCATCAATACCCAGTGAATTAATTAATCATAACTCTTTTCCTAATAGCATTAACTCAGAATTTACTCAAACATAATCCTACTTAATTCACTAATACAACCACTGATACCCATTAAATGACAATGAACTGAGTGGATACTGATCAAATTGAGTAGAGGTATCAAAATTATTCTCACATTAGAGACCACCGGAACATATCACTACAAAAGAGTGAGCTTTGACCTCTCCTGTCTCAATGAATGGAAAGAAAGCCCCGGGGTAAAGAGATGTAGCAGGCAGAGAGCTTGAAAGTAGTTTTTCTTTCCTCAGAAACAAGGGGATAAAATTAAGGTTGATCCCTCTGCCCTGACCAAAACAAACAAACAAACAAACAAATCTCCTTTCTCTCATAGTCTCATTTTTTTTTTTTAAAGTACTGAACGTATCCATCCTGTGCTGAGATTTACTCTAATCAGAAGCATGAGTAAAGTGGAGAAGAGCTGGGAGCATGTGTAGTACAGATGAAAAAGCACACTAGGAGTCAGGGAACCTCAGGATCAAATCCCAACTCCAACTCATGCTAGCTGTTGAAACAGCTAAATCATTTCCCATCTCTGAGACTCACTTTCCTCATCTACAAAATGGGATAACAATACTTATACTACCCATATGCCTGGGTACTCTGTGAACGTTCAAGCATGGCACCTATAAGTGTGTTGTTATTCCCCTCATCTCATTGTTTTCTTTTTTGGATAGGGTTCAGATAAAGGCAATCCTGAGATAAGTCACTATCCAGCTATTTAAACAAATATTTAATGTTCTTTAGACTAACATGCAGCTGGATAAAATAGCTGCTCTTTGTAGATGAATAAGAGTATTAAGTTGTAAGTTTGTCTTCTCTTGGCTCACTGAAAGCCTTCTTCCTTGTTACAACTCCAATAGCGGAGAAGTCAATAGGGACGATAGGTGATGATACTCCCGCCATCTTTAGAATCTCCCGCAGCCCAGCTCCTGGCAGATTTCCCATAGGTGCCTGTACTCTAGAGGTGATTACAAAGCACTGCAGCTGAAAGGAGTTCCCAGCATGAGTGAGGGAGTGGGTGTCTTCAACAGAAATGTGAATAACAGCACTGGGTGTTTTGGTGAATGGTTTGCCTTGTCAGCCTCTTTAAAGACATAGGGGAGGTCATGGAAATTAACTTCTCTGAAAGCAAACTAAGCAACATTTTGGGGATTCTTTTTATTCCACACATCATTACTCATCACTTGTCACCTTCTTGTCACCCCTGATTCCAGGACATTGGTGGCTGGGAACGTTTCACATAAAGCTACCAGTCACTGTTTTTGTTCTATCTAGTAGTAACTGCAATAAACAGATATATTCCTCTTGTGGAAATTCTGACTGTGTTTCCACCTTCACAATATCTCTTATATAGGTCTCCTCTCCGCTGACACAGTCACTTCCCTAGTTCAGGCCCTCATCACCTTTGGCTTTTGTTATTTCATTAGCCTCTTAATTGGTCTGCCAGCCTCAACTTTCTCCTCACTCTCAACTATTCTCCGCTCAGCTGCCAAAGCAATTTTTCTCAATCGTATGTGTCACCAAGTTTCTCATACACATACTCAATAAACTCCAGGAACTCCCTAAAATCTTCAAGGTCGGATATAGATTCTTCTGTTTGGTATTTAAGAAGCCACAACCTAACTCCTTACTACCTTTCCAATCTTCTTATACTTTACACCTAGGTGGTACAGTGGATCCTGGAATCAGGAGGACCTGAGTTCAAATCTAGCCTCAGGTACTTAACTAGCTGTGTGACCCTGAGCAAGTCATTCAACCCTGTTGGACTCAGTTTTCTTATTGGTATAATGAGTTGGAGAAGGAAATGGCAAACCACTCCAGGATCTTTGCCAAGAAAACCCCAAATCAGGTCACAAAGAGTCAGACATGACTAACAGGACTAGGCAATACAACCCAACTATACTACGTACTTCTCCATCGAACTTAACACTTTTCTACTCACTTCTTTGCTTTTGACTGGCTGTCCACCATTCATAGGATATACTCCCTCTTACCTCCATTTCTTTTGTTTTTTAATAAATTTTTATTAATATATTTTATTTTTAATCACCTAAATATCCCCCTGCATTCTGCTCCCCATCCCTTTTAACATAAAACTTTTTTTAAGAAAAAGAAGAATATTTTTAAAATCAGCAAAAACTGATCAAGACATTTAAAAATTACTGATAATATATATGTGACCCTGGTTTCCAGCCAAAGAACATTTTGCATGAGATTCTCTTAATTGGTGGGGGAAATGCTGACTCAACACTTTATGCCTGCATGAAGGGTGGAGTTGGCCCAAAAGCTTTGGTGAAGGGAGATACTCTTTCTTTCCTGGCTTATTCAAGCCTCAGCTAAAGTTTCACCATCTTCCAAGAGCCTTTCCCAATCCTTCTTCATTCCCGTGCCTTGTCTCTTTCCTGATTACTTTCTATTTATCCTGTACATAGCTTGTTTGTATACAGTTGTTTGCATGTCGTCTCTCCCATTAGACTGTGAACTCCTTGAGGTTAGGAACTGCCTTTTGCCTTTCTATGCACCCTCAGGACTTGGTAGAGTGCCTAGCACACAATTAGCATGAGGGCTGACTAACTTTTGCCTTATCCTGAATTTTAGATCTCTATTAACCATTAATGTTCTGTCCTTACCAGGCTAAGCATGATCCTTCATGGCAGTGAAAACAGAGGCAAAGTAACAATGGAATAATATCGCTGTCTTTTCATCATTCTTTATCATCAAACTATCCTACTGGAAGAGCCGTTCTCTTCCTTCTTTGAAGTGAGAGATGAGATTGCCATACCTCCATGCATGATCTTAGAGTGATCAAAAAAAGACAGGGAGAAGCAATGTTACAATATGGGAAACAGGCAAATATTGTCCCAATTAAGAAAGGAATAGAGTAGAATTTGAACACTTGAAAAAAGTCAGTAAGCTTGACTTTAATTCCTGGAAAAATTCTAGAATGGCTTATTACAGGAATGGCTTTTGAACATTTAGAAGGGGAAGTGATGATCACTGAGTCAGCATACCAGTCTACATTTTCTTTCTTCTTTTTTACATAGTTGCCAGATTAGAGAAATACTGTAGACATAGTTTAGCTAGTCTGCAACAGAATATTTGAGGAAGTCTTTCATTCTTTCTGTGTTCATCGAGAGGCATAATTCCCGAGAATAAGAAGGAGCTAGGCCCATAGCATTTTGGACCACACCTATAGTACTGTGATGAGTTATGGGCATCACATTTTGGGAAGGACATTGATAAGATGGAGAAAGTCTCCAGGAGGACCACCAGAATGGTGATGGACCTGGGGTTATACCATTATCAATCAATTTATCAAAAAGTATTTATTAAGTGCCAACTTATGTGATATGGTATATATATGATATGCCGGGGGCAGCTAGGTGGTCCAGTAGATAGAGTGCTGGGCCTAGAGGCAGGAAGACTCCTCTTCATGAATTCACATCCTAGGTTGCTGAAAAGGGCAGGAAATAAAGAACATTTTGTGTGAAACACTTAAAAAAATCAAATTTAGAAGAAACACATCAAGTAAATATCCTTGTAAGAAGATAACTGTTCTGAGAAGTATAGAGAAAGAAATATGTTCCTGAGACAAAAGCCTGGATTTAATATGGGGATGTGTATAAGGCATTGTTGTCCAACAGTTCATTTACATATGACTACTTACAAAAGTTTTAAAGGATAAAACTGAAAAATATAAATCACAGAGCCTATGACAAAATTGTTTGTTGTTTGTTTGGAGTATACCCGATAGGACTGTAGATTGCTGTTTTTAAACCTAAGTAAGAAATGGATTGATACTCATGAAGAGGCCCTGATTTGAGGCATTAGAGGTCACAGGAGACCAGATGAAGATTGAAGAGGAGAAACCAGAGAGCAGAAGAATAAGAAGACAGAGTAGCTGTCTGAAGAGAGAAGCTGACAGAGAACTGCCCCTCATCACTGTATAGAGGCCAGGGACATCACAAGGTGAGAGCTGTTACTTTGGTCATGCTCTCTGATGCTTTGTGCATTGGTGGGAGAGTGTGACCCAGGTTTATGAATGGACTGTGCTCAAATTATTTCTAATTTTGCCTTCTGTTGAGTAAATGTTACAGTTTTTCTTGCGTTTACATTCTCATTTAGTCAATGTTCCTTGTCTAATGACTGATACGATGGTGTCACTATGATGGATTTTGTGCAAATTGAAACACATAAGTGGGGACTCAGAACCCAAAGTGGCAACTATTAGGAGTGTCTCCCCACACACATTCCAGGGTTACCCATTCCAGACCCTGAGAGTAGATGGTAACTATGTAGCTACCCTATCTGGGGACACCACCCTGAACAACATCGACAAACTGGCTCCAGTCCCTGGGAGAGAGGATTTAGGGTAAGTGGAGGCTGTTATTTGCAGGCTCTACTTATAAAGTCAGCAAGCTATTTCCTCTTCTTGTAGGTTATCAGTTACTCTAGTTCCTTCAGAGTGTGCTGAAGGGTTTTCCTTAGTCAGAACTCTAGAAACCATGAGTAAGAATCCATCTTCACAGCACTTGGCCTCAGGGAGAACTCTTCCCTCTGCACTAGTATTTGGTGGTTAAGTCCTGCCTTCCCAGTGCTATGAATTGCTTAATATGTTCTTCTTCTGGTGAGAATTATTGACACTCACTTATCCAAAGTATGCATGCCTTTCCTCTTCCTGGTGTCCAGTTATTAACAACCTAGCAGAGGTTATGCAACTGAAACCACAGAAACAGAAAGAGAGTACACATGGACATTGCCCCTGGATATTGAAATGGTATTTCTGCCTCTGCCAAACTCTCATCCAGCCTGCATATTTAAGTGATGGGGGAGCAGTCAATATTACTGTTGATGTTCTAAGCTGATCTTACTGAAGGTTGTGAGAGGCAGAATTGTTTAGGGATTATTAAATCAATCTACTTTCCAGTCAAGGCTTTTAGGCTGAATTATCCTCTCTGAGTTTAATTTTCCTCCTCTGTGAATTGAGGGTGTTGGCTCTCGTTTTCCATAGGAGGAAGCTGAGGCCTAGAAGGATGATATGGCTTGTCCAAAAGCACATGGCTATTTTAGAGATAGAACTGGGCCTAGGGCTATGGATTTTCCAACTCCTGATCTAATACTCTAGATGAAAGAATAAGCTTCATTGTGTATTATTTGTTATTATTCAGCTGTGTCTCACTCTTTGTGATCCCTTTTGGGGTTTTCTTGGCAAAGATATTGGAGGGGTTTGCCATTTCTTTCTCAGGTTCACTTTACAGATGAGGAAACTGAGGCAAATAGGGTGAAGTGACTTATTCTGGCTCATACAGCTAGTAAGTACCTGAAGATGAATTTGAACTTATGAAGATGAGTCTTTCTGATTTTAAACCCATTGCTCTATCCACTTGGCCACCTCGCTGCCCAGTATGAACTAAGTACTGTGTTAAGAGCTGGGGATATAAATAAAAAGGCAAAACAGTCTCTGCCTTCAAGGATCTTATATTCTAATAGAGGAAAACAATATACCTAGAGGAGTGAATGTGGGGGGCACTTTTGTCCAGAATTTTATAAGGACACTATGAGATCTTAAACACACACACACACACACACACACATACAAACACACACACTTTCCATAAAATGACATTACAAAAGACCAGAGAAGATTGGGTATGAGAAAATAAATTTGCCAAAAATAAAAATTAATAATAAAAAATTAAATGAGGGAGTTCAAAACTTTCTAAGAGCTTTTCCAACTCTGACAGTCAATGGTATAGTTACATAGTGGGAGAGAAGAGGTATTAGACTGACTACCAAACTGAAGGTCTACAGAGCCGTTGTGCTGACCTCATTGTTGTATGCCTGTGAAACATGGACAGTCTACCAGTGCCATTCCAGGAAACTGAATCGCTTCCATTTGAACTGTCTTAGGAAGGTTCTGAGGATCACCTGGCAGGATAAGGTACCAGACACTGAAGTCCTTGCTCGAGTTGAACTGCCAAGTATTTAAACTATGCTTCAGAGAGCACAACTCCAATGGACTGGTCACATTGTTCGAATGCAAAATGTACACTTGCCAAAAAGACTATTTTATGGAGAACTTTCATGGGGCAGGCGATCACATGGTAGTCAGAAGAAGTGATACAGACACTCTTAAGGTCCCTCTCAAGAACTTTGGATTTGACTCTGCAACATGGGAGACACTGGCACAGAACCACTCAGCATGGCGTGCCCACATCAGAAAAGATACTGTGCTCTTTGAGCAAAGCAAAATTGAGACAGCAAAAAGTAAACATAGGATGCTCAAATTTGGGATATCCACCCCAAATATTCAAACGGACTATCTGTGCCCATCCTGTGGTGAGCATTCCAAGCTCATATTGGTCTGATCAGTCACAATTGGACACACTGAAATTTCACTTTATCATGGCGATGTCATTTTGGTCCTCTTTGAAGATGAAGGACAACAACCAACCACCATAGTGGGATAGAAAGCATGAAAGATTCAAACCCAAATCTGTCTTGATTTCAAGTCCCATGTTTCACTGTCACCTAAGCATTCTTCACTGATAATAGAAACAGCAAATAAGAACTCTCAGAGCTGTATGCTCAGACTTATGCTTTTATTGACTAGCATAACAAGTTCTCACCAGCAACTAACCCTTCTAATCAAATTGATAAATCAACAAGCATTTATTAAGCACCCACTATATTCCAGTACTGTTATTAAGCACCTATTATATAAGCACTGGGGACCCAAAGAAAGGTAAAACACAGTCCCTGCTCTCAAGGAGCTCATGGTCTAATGAGGAGGACAGCAATGCAAAGCAACTATATGAAAAAGATACATAAAGAAGAAATTGGAAATAATCTTGGAAGACATTAAGATTAAGGAGGATAGGAACAGGCATCTTATAGTAAGTAGGACTTTAGCTTAGACTTAGAGGTGAGAAGGGAGAAAATTCCAGGCCTGGGGTAGCACCAGGAAAGCTGAGGGAAGATGGCCAGAGTTGTGAACTAGAGTGGCTGGATCATAGACATTGATAAGACATGCTTTATTCGTAAAGATCCAAAATGAGACCAAGATCCAGAAAAACCATCCAAGTAGAGACAAGAGAGGTGATCACTAGAGACGCAATGGGCAGTGGGTCACTAGGAAATTGGAGCATGTTCCACGGATCCCACTTTTGCAGCTGAAGGAGGGCAAAGTAGAATCAGCATTATGGCAGATTTGGTGCTAAAATAGTGAACCCTTGTCATTAAACTTCTTATATGTAGCTTCTCTGTCTGAGACCAGGACTGGTTCTGAACAATAAGAAGACTGCAGCTATCACCTCCTTCATTCAGATATGATGGATAAATAAAATTTACATAGCAAAGTTCAAAGTAGCTTTTTTTTTTTCAAATTAGCCATGTTATACCAAAGACTCACACACTGATTTTCAGTCCATTAAAATTCCTAGGTATTTTTCAAAAACAGTTCAATAACCTTGCCTCCTCAATCCTGTACTCATGAAGTTGAGTTTTTGAACTCAAGTACTGGGCTTCACATTTACAATTATATCCTCACCAAATTAATGGCACAGTAGATGGAGTGCCCAGGCCTGGAGTCATAAAGAAAAATCTTCTTGACTTTAAATCTGGCCTCAGATGCTTAACTAACTGTGTGATCCTGGGCAAGTCATTTAATCCTTTTTGCCTCAGTTTCCCATCTATAAAATGGGCTGGAAAAGGAAATGACAGACTGCTCCGGTATCTTTGCCAAGAAAATCTCAAATGGGGTCACAAAGAGTTGGACATGACTGCAAAAACGACTCAACAACAATTAATTCATCAATATTAAAGCTAAAGATCTGAGCCTGGAGTGGAAATTAAGGAGGTGGGGAGTTAGGCAGGCAATTGTAGAAACTAGTCCTCTTTCCGTTTTTCCTCCCTCCCATGCCTTCACAGTCAGGCTGACAAGGCTCAACAAATGAGCGGAAATTTTTCAAAACGTGGCTGCCTTCATTTGAATGGCTTCATTGCCAGAGTGGTCCTGTCTATTTTAGGTCCCTTCTCTTCTTTCAGTGCTACACAATCAACATGGTAAAGCTTGGAATCTGACCAATTGTTCTCAATTGGCAGATTGTAACCTATGGACTACAGAATGAGGAAACTGGAGTCAACAACTGTCACCCACATTGACCAAGTGCTTATTTTGGACTGTACACTGTACTATGTTAGGCAGTGGAGGGAGGGAAAAGAGTAAGTTTAGATCAATTAAGGACCTTACTTCCAACGACCCTTTTAGTCTGTTGAGGTGGGTGAGGTTTGGAGAGAATCATATATGCTGGGGTGGGGTTAACCTTTTGCAAAGGAAACTCCAATAGGGCATTTAGTATGATGCTATGACTATGAAACTGACAGATAAGTTGTATTAAAGTTTTTATTTCATATGAACAATGCTTTAAATCATTTTAAATCCTTACAGTAAACATTTAAATTTATTAGACTGGGCAATATGGGTAAACACAAACATAGATGCTGCCCTCTACACTTGAGAAGTTACAGTTTAGCCTGAAAGACCAGAAAGAAAGCTTAACAATATGAAATGGTGAATCAATTAATCAACAAGCATTTAGCAAGCACATAAAGGCATGTAGATAACCAGGTTTTCAGGGGAAGAGAGAGAGATTGTTGCACGTTGATGGGTTACAGAAGACTTCTTGAAGAAGGCGGGGTGTGCTCTTGGGTCTCAGGGGAAGGGGAAGACTCTTCTGCATTGCCCAGATGGAGGAGGGAGAGAATCTAGGAATCTCTTGTATCCAGCTGAGTAGAAGCTTGGTTTAACGTTCTCATACTGTTTGTTCTTGTCTTTGCCTTCCAAGTGAATAAATGCGAGGCTTTAACTTTTTTAATGATTGACTCCAGATGTTCAAACTGGAGGCTCATATTAAGCAGGCAAAGCATTCAACATACACCAGGGCTCTTACAGGAAGTTTTAAGTGCACAGAGAGCTTGTGGTTTAGACCTCAGTGTTTCCTGGCAAGGCTGAACAAGTCTGAGAAACCCAGGGAGGGATGAGGCCACAAATATCACACTGCTGTTTCAAAGAACCTATTTCACTGTCTCCACTTTAGAACGTTAACTGACAATTTTTGCTCTTTCCTGTTTCTTCTCTCCTCCCTGATCCAGGGTACCTGAATATTAAGTCCCATATGGGAGTGAGCATAGGCATGCAGAGGGCATGGCTCAGCCCCAAGCTGTCTGCATGCCTATGGGGTAACCTTTTGATAATGACCTATTAAGGCTATTTGATGAAACCAAATTCTTTCTCATCCCTGCTTGTGCATGCCATCTAACTGACTGACTTCCAGCTCAGTGTGAACTTGGGTTAATTCACAAGAAACAGTGGTACAATGGAAAAATTATTGCATTTGGAATCAGTAGAACTTGGCTTGGTTTCCTCACCTGTAAAATGAGGTGGTAGGACCAGTTAGTCTTTCAGATCCATTATAATTCCAATCCCTGATCCCTATCAATATGACTTTGGACAAGTAATGACATCTCTCCAGCCTGCAGTCTTCTCTTCAGTAAAATGAGGGAGTTTGGGATTAGACAGCCTCCAAATTCCCTTTGAGTTCTTTGTCTGTGGTCCTTTGAACGAGGATTTTCCACTTCCTAGAATATTTGTGCAAGGAGGCCGTTGTGGGGGGGAGGGGTTGGAACTAATAATCATTGAGGAAGACTATGGGCAGCTCTGAATAACATGGGGGAACCACGTCTAAACCCTAAATTGTGCTTCTACCAGTTTGCTGTGGTTTATTCATCTAGCCGATCTGCCAATCTGGGAAGCTAACACCTCCCTTCCCAGTTTCATGCCATAGGACTTGGATGTGTGCACACATGTGTGTGCTTGTGTTTGTGGGGGGATTGTTATAGACCTAGGCTGACTGGACTTTAGGACGTGAGTTTGATTTTTTTTCTGTTATATACACCTAGTCTATCTCAGTTTTTTTCTAACCTCTTAGTTAACACTGGGTTCTGTCTGACAAGGAACAGAGATCATCACAGCAATGATTTGTCTCTCCCTTACAAAAGACTAGATAGGCACAAACCCTTCAAGAAGAAGCTTTTCTGATTTAGTTACATGTACTCACAACATCTGCATGGTCCAAGAAAGCTTTTTTTTTTTTTTTAAACAATATCCATTATTCCCTACCTTCCTCAAGGCTCAGTTCCTAGACTATCTCTCAGGGGAAGTATGTTTTGATACCCTTTGTTCTTCGTTACCCTTTGTAACTTGGGGTCTCTGAACTTTTTAAAAATATTAATAACCATTTCCATATCATTAGTTCCTTTTGCATTCCTATTTATTTTACCTTATTCATTTAAAAGTATCATTCTGAGCAGCATCCATCATCTTCACCAGACTACCAAGAGTCCGTGACACAGAAAAGGCAAAGAACCCCTGCCTTAATTGTTGGTATTCTCTCCCTCCTCCTCAAATGATTTTGTATTTACTAGTCTGTGTGTTGTATCAATCCAGAAGGATCTAAGTTCCTTAAGGACAAAAATCATTTTGTAGTTTATTTTTGTCACCCTAGTAGCTAGCAAAGTATCTTCCTCGTTTGATTGAACAAGAAAACATCAAGAAATTCTCTTGTCAAGGGCAAGAATTGTTGCTTGGTCATCTGGACTCCCTTCTACCTCCAGTTCAAAGATGCTATAGTCTATCCTCTTAATGGTTGCCACCTTACCTGCTTTTTCCTCTTTGACAATGAAGGAATTCTGCCATGAGTACACATTACCCTGGGCTAGGTCAAGAAATCCTCAGTCTCATTGGTTTCCTCCATTTGATGTTTTTCTTCTTTCTCTTACAAAAGTGTGGATAAGCCCTGACATATTGTCCATGACCAATGATACTTACAAAAAGTAGTAGCCCAACAGTAGAAAATGTTCATAGGAATTTGTACCACAAATAGGGGGAACTCTGCAGTATTGTTTATTGGGAAGGATCTTTTTTATATCTGTTCACACGGGGGCAAACAGAAATTTCCCATAGGAGAAATAATTATCATTTTTCCTTTTCCTGGTGAGGATGTTTTTGCTGAATTCGAGGCCTGGGCAAGGGAGGGCCACTTTGCTGCTGGACTTTTGGAGAAGGCCTTTTCTGCTGCGGTGGAGGACGATGGCTAGGTACTGGGGGACAGCGACCAGGTACCTGGAGGCGGTGACCAGGTGCCTGGGGACGGTGACCACCTGGTTGTTGAGGATGGCGACCACCAGATAGTTGTGGGGGGTGATCTGGATTCTGAGGAGGCTTTCGACTTCTTTCTTCCTTATTTAGTCTTGAAATGTTAATCTCCAGATTCTGATCTGTAACCGCAATAAAAAATACATTTTAAGTCTTTAAAGAAGTGATCTAAAGGTAATATAAGACCCTAAGAGATGCAAGTTGAAGGATCACATAGTTATAATGCTATTTCTAAGGATCGTGCCATCAGACTGCTTAGGGCAAGGGTTGTAGGTCTAGAATCATATTTTGATGATTATATTAATGTAATTATTTTTCATTGTAGTCCTACATATTTTATGCATTTAAAAACACTATTCTGAGAAAGGGTTCATGATTTTATGAGAATGTCAAAGGGGTCTTATGACGCACACAAAAAAGTTAGGATCCCCTGACCTAGAACGAAATAGGATTTCAAGATTCTAGAGCTGGAGGAAGCCTTAGAGGTAAGTTAGTCTACAAAGAAGGAAAAAGTAGAGACCCTAAGATGAATTGACCTTTCACCAGACTCCATTCCAGATAGTGTTCCAGGTTATAGTGTATTTGCTAAGTGTACTCTTGATTGACTTGTAAGGTTTTACTCTTCACTCAATCTCCAGAAAGTCATAAATAGTTCAAGTTCTGAGGCCTCCCTCTACCCGTCTCTTCCTTGGAGTCAGAGGACTCCTTAATAACGAGTGAAATCCATAATAGGAGTCTGGTGACAGTTGCAGCATGTTACTACTGCCCCTACCTTGTCTTCTTCCCTCATAGAGACTGAAGATTAGGGTTTATCATATCCAGAATCTGCACTATATGGTGGTACCCCCAAGATTCTGTCTCATCAGTTGCTATAAATTTGATTATCTTCTTTAGAAAGATTCCCAGATCTTTCTATCCAGTACTCTCTGCTGGGTTCCACCCAATTAACTGATTGTCTTTAATTGTTGTGTTTGTCCTTCATTCTCGAAGAGGACCATGACATCAGGGAGATGATGACCTGACTTGCAGTTGACTTGTCTCTAGTACGGTAGAGCAGGATGTCCAGTAGACATCTCAAACACAACACATACAAAATAAAACTCATTCATTGTCCTCCACCAAAATCTTCCTGTCTTTCAAACTTCCCTATTACTATAAAGAGTATTGTCATCCTCCCAGTTACCCAGGCCCAGAACCGCAGTATCATCCTTGATTCCTTGTTCACAGTCGTCTCATGTGTTCAGTCTGTTGCCACGTCTCGTCATTTCTACATTCACTACATCCCTCCTCCGTGTGCTGGTCTCAAATCACACAGCAAGCCCTGTAATAGGGGGTCCCCATCACCTCCCAGAGCTCATTGATTAGTCTCCCTCCCTCAATTTTAATCCATCTTCCACTCAGCTGTGATCTTTCTGAAGTACAGGTCTGATCATGCCATCAGCTCATCAATTCAATAAACTCCAATGTCTCTTCAGTACCTTTAAGGTCAAATATAAAATCCTCTGCTTGGCTTTTTGGGCAGCTAAGTGGTACAGTAGATAGAATACTGGTCCTGAAATCAAGAGGACCCCTTAGTTCAAATCTAGCCTCAGACACTTATTAGCTATGTGACCCTGGGCAAGTCACTTAACCCTATCTGCCTCAGTTTCCTCATCTGTAAAATAAACTGGAGAAGGAAATGGTAAACCACTCCAGTATTTTTGTCAAGAAAATCCAAAATGGCATCACAAAGAGTCAGATGTGACTGAAAAATGACTGAACAAAAACAAAATTGTGAAACTTTCTCCTAACATCAAGCCTTACCGAAATTTCTACCCATTGTACCTGGTTCCTCCCTTTTAGAAAAAATTTAATAATAAGTCCTAAAATCTTTGAACACAATAACGATATCTCCTTTGAACCTTCATTTCAGAAGGCTGGGCACCTCCAGTTGCTTCAATCAATCCTCATGTGGGGTGGATTTGAGACATTCATCATCCTAGTCCTTTTCTCCAAGTACTCTAGCTTATCAATGTCCTTCCTAAATTGTACCACCCATAACTATACACAATACTCTAGATGTGGTCACATATGGTCAGGGTAGCAGGGAGCTATCATCACCTTGTTCCTAGAAGCTGTGACGTTATCTATACAGACCCAGATTGCATTAACTTTTTTGGTAGCCACATCATAGTCCTGACTCATACTGAACCTGTAGTCCATAAACCCCCCTGATATTTTTTCAGATAAGCTGCTGTCTAATCATTCCTCCCCCATATTATACATGCAATGCTGATTTTTTGTAAAGTATAAGTCTTAACATTTACTCCTACTGAATTTCATCTTTTTTTAGATTCAGTCCAATGCTGTAGCCTCTCAAGGTCTTTATGGATAATGGATCCATCATTCGGTATGTTAACCATTCTTCCTGGCTTTGTGATATCTGAAAATCTGACAATCTTGCCATCCAGGCCTTTCATCCAAGTCATTAACAGAATTGTAAGCAGTACAGGGTCAAGTGCAGACCCCTCTGGCACTCACATGGAGACTTCCTGCCAAATTGTTAACAACTACTCTTTGTTCCTGGCCTTTCTGCCAATTGGAATGCATCTGATGACATTACTGTCCCCATCTTTCCCACATAGTAGCATGAGATTCTTTATCAGATGTTTTGCTAAAGTGTAGGTAAACCATGGGCAACTAAGTGACACCAGTCCTGAAGTTGGGAAGACTGACGTTCATGAGTTGAAACCCAGACCCAGATACATACTAGCTATGTGATCCCATCTGTCAAATGAGATGGAGAAGGAAATGGCCAACCACTCCAGCATCTTTGTCAAGAAAGCCTCACATGGGGTCATGAAGTGACTGAAAATGACTGAATGAGAACAAAGGTAAGCTGTATCTTTGGAATCCCCTCCAATGCCAATTAATAACTATCAAAAGAAAAGGAAATAAGTTTTGTCATGCAAGATATGTTCTTGATGAAGTCATGGCAGTGCTTCATAATCATTCTTTTAAGGCAAGGCAACTGGGGTTAGGTGACTTGCCCAAGGGCACACAGCTAGTAAGTATGTCATGTCTGAGGCCATATTTGAACTCAGGTCCTCCTGACTCCGGAGTCAGTACTCTTCTCATCACACTACCTGACTGCCCCTTCTGATACCAATTTTAAAAGAGATTTGTACCATACTTAAAAAGCAAATATCACTTTTTTTCCAAGTTCAAATTACCTCAATTCCTTCATCATCCTCTTAGAATTTTTACTTCCTATCCTATCATTCATTTATTTCATTTGCCCTGAATCCAATAGAATTGTAGAGGCAGACTCTAGCAAGAGTGCTGGACTTAGGATCAGAGTTTGAATCCTTACTCAGACACTGACTAGCTGGGTGACCTTGGTTTCTCAATTTCAAAAATGAGAATAATAAAGGTTGCAGTCTCTACCTCAGAATTTTTGTGAGGAAGGGCTTTGTAAATCTTAATGTGAGTTCTCTTTTCTTTTTTTCCCCTTTAGTCATCTTAAGAAATGGAGCTAACACAATTAACTTGTTATTATCTAGATAATCCATTTTGTGAACTGTTCTTTGTTCCCTCCTCCCTGTTTCTGCTCCCTACGTATTAAGATACTTTTCATAGTGAGTAAAATGTGCAAAAATTTTCTGCCCACAGCTAGTCAATTCTTGGTAGAAATTAACCACAAGATTTTACTTGCTCAAAGACACTGGGCCCTAGACCACAACATATGGGACACTAATTTTGTTCTGGTAGCCACTGGGAAGTTCTTTAGAGGTTGGATACAGTCTGAGAAAATCTGAGAAAACCACCCTAGTCTGTATAATTAGGTTGTACAATGGTTAGAGCATTGAACACAATCCGGAAGACCTGAATTGAAATGTGGCTTCAGAAACTTACTAGCTGTATATCCCCAGACAAATCACATAACCTCTATTTCAGTTTCCTCAACTGTAAATGGAGTTATTAACAGCACTCACCTCCCAGGGTTGTTGTTAGGATAAAATGAGATAATAGTTATAAAATGTTTTACAAACTTCAAAGCTGTATATAAATACTAGTTGTTATTAAAGTGGGTCTCTTTTTTTTTTTCTTTTTTAAAGATCTGATCAGGTTTGGCAGAGGCTAGAGAGCCAGACCTGGAGTCAAGAAGACTCATCTTTATAACTTCAAACCAGGCCTCAGCCACTTCTTAGCTGTGAGATCCTGGGCAAATCACTTAACCCTATTTGCCTCGGTTTCCTCATCTGTAAAATGAACTGGAGAAGGAAATAGTGCAAATCACTCCAAGATTTTTCCCAAGAACACCCTAAATGGGGTCACAGCCAGACACAACTGAGGTGGCCAAACTGGGTCTGACTGAACCATGCTTAAAGATCTAAAGACATTTATAGGATTATGAAATATGGAAAGTAAGAGTCAGAAAGGACCTGAGAGGCACCCTAGCTCACCTTACCTAAAGGGCTTCTCTTCTACACATCTCCTACCAAAGGTTATCTGATCTTTGTTTGATATTACCACCATGCTTCCTGAGGCAGCCCATACCACTTTAACTGTTCTAATTAACAGGAAGTTTTGTCTTACCTTAATAGAGGAACCACCTTCCTACAACTACCCACATATTGACTTCTGCAACTAAAAAAAAAAAATCTAGTCCTTTCTCCACATGGTAGGAATTCATATATCTTAAGACAAATATCATTCTCCTAATTATGTCTTCTCTAATCACCCCTCAGTTTCCTTAAAGTTTCTTTGATGACATGGACTCCAGTCTACATCATCACTTTGGTTGCCTTCTTCTGTATTCTCTCTTGACTGTCAATATTCCTACTAAAATATGATGGTGATGATGATAATGGATAATAATTATATTGTGCTTACTATGTGCCAAGCACATGCTAAGTGTTTTATAACTATTCTCATTTGATCCTCACAACAACCCTGGGAGGTATATACTATTACTATCCCCATTTAATAGTTGAGGAAACTGAGGCCAGAAGACCTTAAAAGTGACTTGCCCAGGGTTACACAGTTAGTAAATATCTGAGGTTAGATTTGAATTTGGGCGTCCTGATTGCACACCCAGTGCTCTTACTACTATGACACCAGCTACCCTTCAAATCCAAACTGAAAACAATATATGAAACATGGTCTGACCAAGACGGAGCCCCTCAATACAGACCTAACATAGTGGAGAGAAAACTTTGTACATACCAACCCAGAGAGCACAGAAAATAGCAACTATTACATAAAAAGAATGGCAAGGAAGATTCCTGTTCATTAATAGTTTAAATCCAAGAAAGAAGCTAAAAATAAAATCCAAGGCCTTAGATATCTATATCCAAATGCATGTTAGTAGTAAGTGGAGTAAACTAGAAAGCCTACATGAGGAGGCAAATTTGACGTTATAAGGTATCACTGAGACTTGGTAGAATGAGATTCATGGCTGAAACATGGGTCTAAAAAGATATACCTTATCCACAAAAAATGATGATGATATTCAATCATTTTTCAATCACGTCCAACTCTCTGTGACCTCATTTGGGATTTTCTTGGCAGAAATACTGGTGTGGTTTTTCATTTTCTTCTCCAGTTCATTTTCCAGATGAGGAACTGAGGTAAACATGATTTGCCTAGAGTCATACAGCTAGTAAGTGTCTGAGGCCAGATTTGAAGTCACAAAGATGAGTCTTCCTGATTCCAAGCCCAATGCTCTATACACTGTGCCACCTAGCTGCTCTATCCACACACACACACACACACACACACACATACACACACACACACACACATACACACACACACACACACACACACACACACAAAATGGATAAAATAGGATGCAGAATTACATTGTATATTAAGAAGGTAATTGATATGAAGATATCCAATGATCAGAGAGGAGAGGCCTGTTGGGAAACATTTAATTGAAAGTCAAGAGAGGGACATCCTGAAGAAATATCCTGAGAAGGCCACTACCCCTCCAGTAAAATGAAAGCTCCTTTAAGGAAGAAACTGTCTTACTTGATACTCATTTGTATTCTCATAATACATAGTAAGTGCTTAATGAAAGTTTGTCACTCTCTCTAGAATTCACCTTCCAAGATGTCAGCTACTAGACTTTAGGGTTCAAAGTAAAAGTGGGTTAACACTTCTAAAACTATAAAGTTCACAAACAAACCCCTACCAATGCACTCCTCATTAACAGTCAGGCTGTAGACACAATTAGCTCATAGCAAAAGGCTTTACTAAGATGGCATAGTCAGAATAATAAGTACAAAACATTCTTTTATAGATGAAAAACACATTCTCCTTCACATACAAATAGGGCCTATGGGAAAAGTGGTGGTGGTGGTGGGGAAGCAGAATATAATAGTAATGAAACATAGAGGAAAAAATGTGGCCAACGCAAGTCACAATCGTGATGTGACAGGGACCCAATATAGTTTCTCTCTTCTTAAGGTCTTCATACAGCTCTATCCCATATCTCTGCTGGGTAGGTTGTGTAATCAAGCTACCAAGGTCTTTTTCCTCTCCACTGTACTCCAAAACTCCTTACTTATCACCATGTAATGTTAATGTAAGGTTAATGGTGGGTGGGGGGAAGAGTTAAAGATCTTCCTCACCCATTAATAGGCCTCAGTACCTTTTGTTAATTTCTATTGAGGCACTGGGTCAGAGGGTTGTGCTCTCCAGCTCTGAAAAGTGTATAAATACTCTGAGGGTGAGGTTTTACTTTGGGGCTTACTCACTGGAAGTGCTTGTTTGGCCAGATGAGACTCTGGGTAGTTGCTAAGGAAGTCCCCAGCTTTGAAAACCAAGATGTTGGTGCTTCTCTCTCTGGTAACTACATATGTATGTAATGGTGAGACAGGTAGATCTGTCTGTTGATCTGTGATGTATGTATTGCTTATTGTCAGACAGTTGGAAGCCCTGTCTGTTGGTCTTTAGTTCTCTGTTTGTATTTTCTCTGAAGTTCAGGGTGCTGACTTTTGCCCCTGAATTAAGTGAATGATATATGTGTTTGATTAAAGTGATTGTTTACCCCTCAAAAGTTGCTTTCCTTTTAGAAAAGCAGATCTAAAAACCTGTACATCAGGCTTTCCTGTGTATGTCAAGGTCCTTCCTGTTACACACCAAGAAAAACTCTCCAAATCCACAACCTTTTTCTGCAACTGGAGGTCCTAATCCTGGAAGTTGATTCTTCCTGCAAGTTACTAACTCTCTTTATCTGGAATGTATGTCCTGCACCTTGAAGCAGTGTCTCCTATTAATTGAGTAGCTCCCCTTCAAGCTATGTAAGTGGTGGAGAAATCATCTCTTCCCCCATGCCCCTACTCATGATAGTCTTCTGTGCAGGCAGTTCCTGGCATGTATCATCCTAAAACTTCTGAATTAATCCAGTGTTCATTCATTTAAAGCCCTGAAAAACCAAACCCAATGGGGTTAGTCCCTTTAATTCTGTTATAGAAAGGTGTTCACATTTCATAAAGTGATCACTAAATGTTAACACCTTCTTAACATACATTAACTATAATTACATTAACTAAACTCCTTCATTTATAAACTCTTGTTCATTGATTAATATCAGGAACTGATCACGGAGTTATCAGGAACTTTTCTTCCACTGATCCTTAAAGGATAGATGATCTCTATTCTTAAGTTAACTTTGAAGCTATATTATCGGTCTTTGAAATCAAGTCAATAAACATTTATTAAGTACTTACTAGGTGTCAGGCAGGGCAGCTAAGTAGAACATTAGATAAAGCCTAGGTCAAGAAACCCCCAAACGGGGTCATGAAGAGTGAGACACTGACAAGTGTCAGATCTTCTACTAAGTGCTGAGGAAAAAATAGAAGCAAAAATAAATAATCTCTGCTCTCAAAGAACTTACATTCCAATGAGAGAAGGAGAGCACTTAAAAAGAGCTAAATATTGGGGGAGAGGAAGGTGCCCACATGGGGACATGGTGTCTGGAGAGCCACAGTCAGGAATGGAGCACAGAGAGAAATGGAGAAATGAACATGGCTGACCTAGTTACCTTTCTGGAAGGAACACCCCTCAGAGGAAGGCACTGCAGGGCAAGAAGCTGCTTCCTCCTCAAAGTATCCAGTTCCTCATTGTCCATGAAGAGTCTCTTGCCTCGTGCCCTTGACCTACCAATACCACTACTAGGTCTGTATCACAGAATTGATAAAATACAAAAAGGAAATAAAAATGACAATTCTACCTACATTAATTTACTTATTTAGTGCCATACCAATAAAGCTATGAGATCATTATTTTCTAGAGCTAAAAAAAATAATATCAAAATTCATCTGGAAGAACAAAAGGTCCAGAATATCAAGGGAACCAATGAAAAAAGTGCTAGGGAAGGTGGCCTAGCCCTACCAGATCTCAAATTGTATTATGAAGCAGCAATTATCAAAACCATTTGATATTGGCTAAGAAACAGAAGGATAGATAAGTGGAATATGCTAGGTACTCAAGACACAGTAGGCAATGAATATAGCAATCTACTGTTTGATAAACCCAAGGATCCCAGCTGCTGGGATAAGAACTCACTGCTTGACAAAAATTGCTGGGAAAACTGGATAACAGTGTGGCAGAAACTAGGCATAGACCAATGCCTGACACCATACACAAGAATAAAGTCCAAATGGGTACATGATCTCGCTATAAAGATGATACTATAAACAAATTAGTGGAGCAAGGAATAATGTATTTATCAGATTTATGGAGAAGGGAAGAATTTTTGACTAAAGAAGTCACTTCATTATGAAGTGCAAAATGGATAATTTTGATTACATTAAACTGAAATTTTTTTGCACAATCAAACCCAATGCAATCAAGATTAGGAGGGAAGCAGAAAACTGGAAAAGAATTTTTGCAACTAATGTCTGTGATAAAGGACTCATTTCTAAATACATAGAGAACTGAGTCAAATGTACAAGAATACCAGTCATTTCCCAATTGATAAGTGGTCAAAGGATATGAATAGGCAGTTTTCAGAGGAAGAAATTAAAGATATCTATAGTCATATAAAAAATGCTCTAAATCACTATTGGTTAGAGAGATGCAAATCAAAACAACTCTGAGATACCACATCACACCTATGAGACCAACTAATATGACAAAACAGGAAGATGATAAATGTTGGAGAAGATGTGGGAAAGTTGGAGCACTAATTCATTGTTGGTGGAGCTGTGAGCTGATCCAACCATTCTCGAGAGCAACTTGGAACTATGCCCAAAGGGCTACAATAAGTGCAATACCACTTCTGAGACTGTACCCCCAGAGATCATAGAAATGGGAAAGGATCCCACATGTACAAAAATATTTATAGCAGCACTCTTTGTGGTTGGCAAAAACTGGAAATCAAGGGGATGCCCATCAATTGGGGAATGTTGAATAAATTATGGTATATGGATGTAATGGAATAGTATTGTGCTATAAGAAATGATGAACAAGAAGACTTCAGAGAGGCCTGGAAAGACTTATATGATCTGATGCTGAGTGAAAGGAGCAGAGCCAGGAGAACTTTTTACACTGCAGCAACCACAATATGCAAGGATTTTTTCTGGTAGACTTAGAACTTCATTGCAATGCAAGGACTTAAAAAATTCTCAATGCTATTTTAAGGCAAAATGCCTTCCACATTCACAGGAAGAACTATGGAATTCCATCACAGAATGTAGCAGATCATTTTCTTTTGTATTACATTTTGGTTTGTAATATGATTTCTCCCATTTTAATTCTTCTATACAACATGACTATGGTACAAATGTATTTAATAGGAATGTATGTGTAGAACCTATATAAAATTGTATGCCATCTTGGGGATGGAGGGGGGAAGTTGGGGGGAGGGACAGAAAGAAAGAATCTGTGTTGTATGGTAGTGATTGTGGAACACTGAAAATAATTTTTTACAAAAAACAAAAAGGAAAAGGACCTATATGTGCAAAAATATAGCAGCTCTTTTTAGGTATGAAAGAATTGGAAATTGAGGGGATGCCTATTGATTCTGAAATGACTGAACAAATTGTGGTATGTGACTAAGATGGAATATTATTGTGCTATATGAAATGATAAGCAGGATGGTCTCAGAGAAACCTGGAAAGACTCACATGAACCGATGCAAAGTGAAATATACTGTGGATAAAGTAACAGCAATATTGTAGGAGGATCAGCTGTGAATGACTTAGCTATTCTCAGCAAAACAATATCCCAAGACAACCCTGAAAAATGCTGTCCATCACCAGAGAAAGAACTCCTGGTATCTGAACACAGATTGAAGAATACTTTTTCTTACTTTATTTTTCTTGAGGGTTTTTCTTTTTCGTTTATGTTTTCTTTCACAACATGACTAATATGGAAATGTTTTGCATGATTACCCATGTAAAACCTATATGGAATTGCTTGCCTTCTTAATGAGGGAGAGAATTTGGAATTCAAAGTTTTTTTTAATGTTTATTTATTTATTTTTAGTTTTCAACATTCATTTCCACAAAATTTTGAGTTCTAAATTTTCTCCCCATCTCTCCCCTCCACCAACTCTGGACACTGTGCATTCTGATTACCCCTTCCCCCAATCTACCCTGCCTTCTATCACAACTCTCCCTTCCCTTATCTCTATCTTCTCTCTTTTCTTGTAGAGCAAGATAGATTTCTACACCCCATTACTTGTATTTCTTATTACCCAGTTGCATGCAAAAACGTTTCTCAACATTCGTTCCTAATACTTTGAATTCCAACTTCTCTCTCTTCCTCCATCCTCACCCATCCCCACTGAGAAGGCAAGCAATTCAATATAGGCTATATATGTGTAGTTTTGAAAAGACTTCTATAATAGTCATGTTGTGTAAGACTAACTATATTTCCCTCCATCGTAACCTGCACCCCCATTTATTCTATTCTCTTTTGACCTTGTTCCTCCCCAAAAGTGTTTACTTCTAATTGCTCCCTTCTCCCATTTGCCCTCCCTTCTCATCCCCTACTTATTCCCTTGTCCCCTACTTTCCTGTAATGTAAGATAGATTTTCATAGCAAATTGAGTATGCATGTTATTCTCTCTGTAAGCCAAATGTGATGAGAGTAAGCTTCACTATTTCCCTCTCACCTCCCCTCTTTTCCCCTAAATTGAAAAAGCTTTTTCTTGCCTTTTTGTGAGAGATAATTTGCCCCATTTCATCTCTCCCTTTCTCCTTCCAATATATCCCTTTCTCACCCCTTAATTTTATTTTTTTAGATATCTTCCCTTCCTATTCAACTCTCCCTGTGCTGTCTGTCTATATGTGTTCGTATGTGTATGTGTGTGTATGTACATAATCTAACTATCCAAATACTGAGAAAAGTTTCAAGAGTTATAGATATTATCTTTCCAGGAATGTAAACAGTTCAACTTTAGTAAGTCCCTTATGACTTTTCTTTCCTGTTTACCTTTTCATGCTTCTCTTGATTCTAGTGTTTGAAAGTCAAATTTTCTATTCAGTTCTGGTCTTTTCATCAAGAAGGCTTGAAAGTCCTCTATCTCATTGAATGACCATTTTTCCCCTGAAGTATTATACTCAGTTTTGCTGGGTAGGTGATTCTTGGTTTTAATCCTAGTTCCTTTGACTTCTGGAATATCATATTCCAAGCCCTTTGATCCCTTAATATAGAAGCTGTCAGATCCTTTGTTATCCTGATTGTATTTCTACAATACTCGAATTGTTTCTTTCTAGCTGCTTGCAATATTTTCTCCTTGACCTGGGAACTCTGGAATTTGGCTCCAATATTCCTAGGAGTTTCTCTTTTTGGATCTCTTTCAGGAGATGATCAGTGAATTCTGTCAATATTTATTTTGCCCTTTGATTCTAGAATATTAGGGTAGTTTTCCTTGATAATTTCATGAAAAATGATTTCTAGGCTCTTTTTTTGATCATGGCTTTCAGGTAGTTCCCATAATTTTTAAATTGTCTCTCCTGGATCTATTTTCCAGGTCAGTTGTTTTTCCAATGAGATGTTTCACATTATCTTCTATTTTCTCAAACTTTTGGTTTTGTTTTTTAACTGCTTGGTTTATGTCATAGTCATTAGCCTCTCTGAATTCAATTCTCTCTTTTAAAGAACTATTTTGTTCAGTGAGCTTTTGAAACTTCTCTATTTGGCTAATCCTGCTTTTTAAAGCCTCCTTCTCCTCATTGGCTTTTTGGACCTCTTTTTCCAATTGATTTAGCTTCTTTTTGAAGGTGTTATTTTCCTCAGCATTTTTTTGGTTCTCCTTTACCAAGCAGCTACCTCGCTTTTCAAGCTCTTCTATTGCCTGAACCCATTTTATGTTTACTTTGGAGGCCCTGTAGGCAGAGGCCTGGACTTCCTGTGACAGTGTGCCTTGTTCTTCCTCATCTGAAAGGATGGTTTTGTTTTGTAATTCCTTGGTTTCTCATAAAGTCATTAGCTTCCATCTGCTCCATTCTAATTTTTAAAGAACTATTTTCTTCAGTGAGCTTTTGAACCTCCTTTTTCATTTGGCTAATTCTGCTTTTTAAAGCACTGTTCTCGTCACTGACTTTTTGGACCTCTTTTGCCAATTGGATTAGTCTATTTTTAAAGGTGTTATTTTCTTCAGCATTTTTTGGGTCTCCTTTAGCAAGCTGTTGACTTGCTTTTCACGATTTTCTTACATTGCTCTCATTTCTCTTCCCAACTTTTCCTCCACCTCTCTTACTTGATTTTCAAAATTCTTTTTGAGTTCTTCCATGGCCTGAGACCACTGCATATTTTTTGGAGGTTTTGGATGCAGAAACCTTGATTTTTAGGTCTTCCTCTGATGGTATGCATTGTTATTCCTCATCCAAAAAGATGGAAGAAAATATCTGTTCACCAAGAACCTTCTATAGTCTTATTTTTTTCTCTTCTTTTGGCATTCTGTCAGCCAGTTACTTGACTTTTGAGTCCTTTGTCAAGAGGAGGGTATTCTCTGGTTTTATTGATATTCTTTTTTATGTCACTATCACTTCTCAATGATTCCCTTACCCCAGTAGAAGTCATCCTTCTAGCAAAGAAGTACAGTTATGCAAAACAAATGAAGAAATTGGCCACATCTGACAATGTATGCCTCATTGCACTTCTAGAGTCCACCACGTCTCTCCTGAGAGTAGGGAGGATAGCTTCACCATCAGACTTCTGGAGTCATGATTGGTTAATTAATCGAAGCTCTCTTTTCTTTCCATTTAGTTGTTTTACTTGCATTATTTTGGATATCCTATGAACTGTTATCCTGCCTTCTTTCACCTTTACTTATAAAAGGGAGACAACTGACATTTTGTGCATTATCAATGTTCAGTCATTTCAGTCATATCTGTCTCTTCATGACCCCATTTTTTTTATTGTCAGAAATATTGGAGTGCTTTGCCTTTTCCTTCTCCAGCTCATTTTACAGATGAGGAAACTGAGGCAAATAAGGTTAAGTGACTTTCCCAGTGACCAGGCACAGCTAGTGCCTGAAGCCAGATTTGAACTCACAAAGATGAGTCTTCCTGACTCCAGGTCTGGTACTCTATCCACCATATAGCTGCCCTACTTTGTGTATACATAGTGATTCTTTGATGATAGCAGGAAGACAAACATCACGCTCTTTTTATATCACTACAAAATTTCCCTTGTATAAAAAGCATTAGAATTTATGTAGCGCTTTAAGATTTACAAAGAACATTACAAATGGGATTTCATTTTATCTGCACAATGACCATAGGATGTTATTGTTGAGTCAGTTAAGTTATGTCCAACTCTGCTTGACCCCGTTTGGGATTTTCTTGGCAAAGATATTGGAGTGGTTTGCCGTTTCCTTCTCCAGCTCATCTTATACATGAGGAAACTGAGGCAAACAGGGTTAAATGACTTGTCCAGGGTCACACAGCTAGTAAGTGTCTGAGGCTGAATTTGAAGTCACAAAGATGAGTCTTCCTGAGTCAAGGTATGGCACTCTATCCACTGCATCACCTAGTTGATCATAGATGCTGTTATCATCCTCCTTTAATAAATAAGGAAACTGAAGCAGGTAAGGGTTAAGTGAGTTAGTTCTGGGATATATAGCTGGTAAGTTTCTGAGGCTAGATTTGAACTTAGTTCTTTCCAATTCCCAGTCCAGTGTTCTGTCCACTTGCCTTCTATTCTTTATGGAAGTGAAATTGTTAGTTCTCAGTCCTTTATGTTCTTGTTCATGCTCTCATGGCAAATTGCTGTGTTGCACTAACTGCCTTTTAGTGATAACTTATTCAGCTACCTGAGGGCAAATTAGCAGGTTCCTGACAAGGAATCATGAGAAACTGAACCCAACTGGTGTGTGAGTGAGGGATTTCCTTGCTGAATCCCGTGACCACCCACTTCTTCCCTCTTCCTACCTTTTCTATCCTCTCCCAAAGACTGGAGAAGAGAATCCTCCTCCCATTTTTCTGCTTCTTTGCTGCTCATCATCTGTTCTTTCCTGGAGAAGCAGGTCACTCTTAGAAGAGTCCTGGAAGTAGAATCTGAACCAAGACCCTAAGGGGGAATCAGTGAAACATTGATTTATTTTTTTTCCCTGGATCAGTTGGTTCAGAAGAGTCTTCACTCCAGGCAATGACAGAATACCATCACCTGACCACTATGGAGGTACTTCAATGAATAACCCATGACCCAACCATGCCTCCTCTTATACCTCAGGATTCTTGTCCTCACAATCTTCCTTAAACCCTACAAGCATATATAACTAGTATACTAGAAGCTTCCTCTAAAGTCTTCCTCTGGGGCAGCTGAGATGGGGTAGTGGAGAGAGTGCCTAATGTTGAATCATGAAGATCTGGATTTGAATCCTACCTCAGATACTTGCTATATATGTGGCCCTAGTATTATGGACCAGGAGGCTATGATGCTGATTCAGAACAGCTTGAAGTATACTGTTCCCTTACCCTACTTCACCCCCTTTAATTCCAGACACTGAGGTGGGCAGCCTGGGAGGCCTCAATTGGCTCCTCCTTACCTCTCCCCCACCCCAGGGTGGCTGAGAGCAGGAAACTGTGGGACAAGTACAGGACAGTCTGAGTTAACTTTGTCACCAGGTGGAGTGACTTAAAACACAACTGTTTTCCTTTTGGGCAAGGAGTGAATAAAGACTATTTAATAGACTGAAGAGTATGCTTCTGCAACTTCATAGAAACTCCTGAGGGCTGCTTTTGCCTAGGTGGTACCTGGTGTGTTTTTATTAAAGAAATGACTTAAATGAACTTTCAAGTTTTGAGTGGTCCATTTCACCCAATGTGGAATTCCTCCCAGGATATCTAGGCAAGTCACTTAACCTCTCTCAGCCTCAGTTTCTTTGTCTATAAAAAAAAATCTGTAAAAAATCTTATCATCTACCTCATAGAGTTTTGTGAGGAAAAGTATTAATACTATATAATATAAAACAATATATACCTATCTATATAGATAGATAAATCTATCTATGCATAACCATAGTGCCATTTTAAACATAGTTTAAAATAGTACTAAGACTTTTGGGACACCCTGTGTATATAAATGTATATGCATGTGTATGTGAGAGAGAGGTGTGTTTGTGCTTGTGTGTGTGTGTGTGTGTGTGAAACTCTTTTCAAACCTTAAAGCGCTATCTAAATATTAGCAATTATTATTTTCGCAATTTGTAGATACCAGTCCCATACTTCAGTTGTCTCTCAGTTTCACTATTTCATAATCCACTTTCTTTTCTGATTATGCATTTTCTGAAGGATGGATTTAACACCACTTCTTTCATTCAGCTGGAGAAAATATGCCATAGTATACTTATGTCAGGGATGCTCCAATATATCACCTGAAATTGTGATTCTCCAACAACTGTTGGGCTCCATGATCATAGACTTAGAGCGGTGGTGCCAAACTCATACAGAAATGGTGGCCCAAAAACCATCCATTAGGATCTCTGAAGGCTGCAAATTGACTTAGAAAACCACATATTAACATGTATGCATCATTATATTTTTTATTTATTTTGTTGGTTTTTTCCCAATTACATTTTAAGCTGGTTTGAGGGCATTTGGGAGTCAACAATTTTATTAAAATGCAATTGGCAGCTACATTTTCGAAATGTAAGGGAAAATGTAATTGTGCCTCTGTGGTTTAACACCTCTACCTTAGAGCATTGGTGTTCAAAAGATGAAATCTGGTATCGCAAAGCAACTTGGGATTGCTGAAAATGATATATAACTTCCCTATCATCTAGCCCATTTTCCTCCTGTTCAAGCCTGGGCCTTGCTCACTGTCCATTCACATGCATCCTCACTGGTCTCCATTTGTCTCTCACTTTCCTCTCCCATTTAGTCTATACACCATTGACAGAATTCTTTATGTGCAGAATGCATTATGGTAGGAGCTGGGGATTCAGAGTTGAAGCAAGACATAATCTCTGTCTAGTAGGGATTATCCATCTGTCTAGTAGGGAAGGCTATGCCAAATACACAAACCCCTAAAATACCATCACTCTGTGCCAAGCTAACTAAACACTGCATCTCCAAATTGGAAGATTTTTCAGAGCTTACCATTCTACTTATCAGGATGGTGCAGTGGAACAACACTTGGCTCTGAAGTTCAAAGACCTGGTTTCAAATCCTGTCTTGGATATTTACTGCCTCTAGGCAAGTATTTTGACCTCCCTGGGTTGATTTTTCTTCACTTATAAAATGAAGGGTTTGGGCTAGCTGGCCTTGGGTCAAGAAGCCCCAGTGTGATCTGAACCTGGCTAAAATGTAAATCAACAAATGTCAAATAAAATAAACAAAAGTACAATAGAACATAAATGATGTTAATCTGTGGTTTTCCATTTCTTTTCTTTTGCCACACTGTTTGCCTTGGCTAATTCATTAGCTCTCATGAGCTTAACTATCATCTCTATGTAGTTAACTGTCATATCCATGTATCCAGACATAGTCTCTTTCCTGAATACTATACAAGTAATTGTGGCAAAAGAAAAGAAATATATGTCTCCAGGGACTAGTTTCTCTACATACTTAAGGCTCAATCTGTAAAGTACTATACAAAGTCTGGTGTTCAGACCTCACTCCGTCACTCCTTCCAGTCTTATTTCCCAATTTTCTCCCTTCAAAAACTCTACAATGAAACCAGGCTATTTACCGAGCCCCAAACATGTCATAGGCCTTCCCACCTCTCTGTTTTCACTTATGCTGTTATCTCTGTCTAGAATGTTCCTTCCTTGTACTTCTGTCTGTTTTCATCCTCCCCACGTTCAAAGCCCAATTCAAATGCCATTTCCTTCAGGAAGCCCTCCCTGAATCTTCTAAACAGAAACAATCATTACTTGTTCTGACCTCATAGTGCTCAGTGTTTTTTACGTACTTATTTTCACCATACCTATCAGTAAGTGACTTACTACCTACCCACCCCTGAAATATCGTAATCTACTCAAGAACAAGACACTTTATCTCATTTATTTTTTGTATATCCTTTAGTACTTAGCATGGTGTATTACTCATAAAAGTTACTTTATAAATTTTTTTGAATAAGAGAATGAAAGAATGAATCAAAGTTGTAATTTATTACAAAAGTCCAGCTACTGACAATGTATATTTTGACTAGCCTGAGATGGTGAGGGCAGGGGGCAGAACTGACCAGAACCTTTATGTCAAGGTGGAACTGAAGCTAACCTACCTTTTGGGGTATGTAGGAAAAAAATCCCTCTGATCAATACAATGACTATTGAGAGTACTCATGATGAAACATGCTATCCACCTCCTGATAGATAGCTAATGAATGCAGAATGCAGGGAAGGGAAGAGGAAGAGAAATACGCATTTAATTGCCTACTATGTGCTAGCTCGGCACTCTGCTAAGTGTTTTAGAAATATTATCTCATTTAATCCTGAAGATTGAAGCATATTTCCTTTTTCTCTCTTTCTTCTTGCATATAATATGCAGGAATATTTTTGCTTGACTAAACATTTGCAACAAGTTTTGGGGGTTTTTTATATTCTCAATGGATGGAGGAAAGGAAAGCTGGAGAGAATATTCAGAACTAAAAATAAAATTCAATTTAAAAAGTAAAAATGTTTTAAAAATTTTTTAATTTTCATTTTCTCTACACCTAGGAGGAAAAACAATTTATCTGCTGTGCTGGGCCTCATCTGAGCTAAATTTTTAAATCTGCCCCATTACCATTCATAAGTACTTGATTTTCACAATTAAGCAAACTACAAAATGTCCTGCACATCCACAGGTTGCCAGTTCCACCACTGTGCGTTCATCCTTCATTGCCAAAGAAGACTATGCCATCAGAGAAATAATGATATGACTTGCACCTGACTTTTTTTGTTTTTGAGTGAGGGAGGGCTGTGTAGGTCACCAGCCTCACTTCTCCAGAGCCATCTGAATCCAGGGACCAGATACTCACCAGTATGACTGGAGATGACCCAGGATGAGGCAATTGGGGTTAAGTGACTTGCCCAAGGTCACACAGTTAGTGAGTGTCAAGTATCTGAGGTGAGATTTGAACTCACGTCCTCCTGAGTCCTGTACTAGTGCTCTATCCACTGCACCACTTAGCTGCCCCAAACAGGAAAGAGAAGTCTTAAGGAAGTCATTAAAGTCGAACTGTTTACATTCCTACATGGAAAGATGTTATTTATAACTCATGAGACCTTTTTCAGTATTAGGGTAGTTAGAGGGAATATATATATGTAGGTGGGTATGGGTATGTATGTGTATATTATATATGTATAAGTATGCATATGTACATGGGTGTATGTGTGTATGTGTGTATATATATATATATATGTATATATATATATACACATACATATACACCTATATATACATAGACAAAGGGCACAGGGTAAGCTGAATATGAAGGGAGAATACCTAAAAAAAATAAAATTTCCTATTGAATGCAATGTACTAGGAGTAAGAGAAAAGGAGAGGTAGAATGTAGCAAATCATCTCACATAAAAGAGGGAAGAAAGAACTTTTACAATGGAGGGGAAGAGGGGAAAGATGATAGAAAATAATTGAGCCTTACTCTTATTGGATTTGGCTTAAGGAGGGAATAACATACACTCATTTGGATATGGAAATCTATTTTACTCTTCAGGAAGGCAAGGGGGAAGGGGATAGGAGAGGAAAGATAATAGAAGGGACAGCAAATTGGGTAAAGAGATAATCAGAAGCAAACTATTGTGGGAGGACAGATCAAGGGAGAGAATGGAATAAATGAAGGGCAGGATAGGACAGAGGGAAATGTGGTTAGTCTTTTACAACATAACTATTATGGAAGTGCTTTGCTTTGTTACACATGTATGACCTATATTGAATTGCTTGTTTTCTCACTGAGGATGGATGGGGAGGGAGGGAGAGAATACGGAACTCAAAGCTTTAAGAATGAATGTTAGAAATTGTTTTAGCATTCAACTGGAAATTAAGCTATACAGGCAATGGAGTATAGAAAATCTATTTTGCCCTACAGGAAAATAAAGGGGAAAGGGGATGGAAGAAGGGTGGGTAATAGAAGGGAGAACAGACTGGAGGAAGGGATGCATGGGGTGCATGCTGTCCTGGGGTGGGGTGGGGAGAGATGGGAGAAAATTTTGAACTCAAGTTCCACCAGTCAAAGTTGCCTAGCTCACCAGTCTTTTCTTTATCATCTCTTTTTATCACGGTGAGCCTGCTAGCCCAAGCAGGTGTTCAGTAGCAAGACTGAACAAAAGCTTACCATTTGTCTTATTTTGTTTTTTCCTCCTCAGGAGACAGGAAATGAGCAGAGTCAAGAAGATTAACAGGATTATCCCACCTCCACAAATACTCAGGATGTGATAAATGTTCCAGACTTTCTCTGTAAGAGGAAAAAAAAAGGGTTCACCAACAATAGGGTGACAGGGGCAAAAGTCACCATTTAGCTATCCAGATTGAATGTATGTTACCTCCTCCTCAAATAGGTCAATGAGAAAAAATTGTTTCAATTTCAACCTGGGCTGGCTGGATCACACATGAGGTGAATTAATACTTGAAAAGTCAACATGTCATAAAACTCTAAGAATCTCTCATGGACATTGTTCTCTCTGTCAGATCAATAACGTTCTTTATATTCCAAACTGAAACTTCTAGACAGTCAACAAGTAGTGAGTGTATTTGCAATGAATTGTTTTCCAGAAGAGATGAGGTGTGGCCGGGAATCATCCCCACTCTTCTACCTCTGCACGATCCATTTGTGAGGCAGTCAGCTGGGGTCAGGAGGAAAAGACATGGCTGTGAATCAGATCAAAGCTATCGGGGAGGCACAGAGATAGAACTCATGACCTAGACCTTAGCAGTATCATTTTACAACCAATGCAACTATCAGTCTAATAATGTATCATGAAATCTGACCCAATAGGGCATCAAAACAGAAATAGCTTCTTCAGCTGAATGTTTCCACGAAAATCAATAGGGGAAAGAAATTTGCTTACTCTTTTGCAGGAAACACGATGGACTCCAGGGGGAAAGTCAAAGGGATGCAAATCAGATTTCTTAAAGGATTTTCTTTAAGAAGAGAAATAGAAAATAAAGGAGCTAGAGTAAATTATTAATTGTGACTTTGCTTTTTTATGCTCTTGTACTCATTTGTCTTTTGGCGATAAGCTGTATTATGTCTATGGAAGAAGAAAACAAGGCTAATCCTAAGCCTTGGTGAAAATGGACTGAAACATTGAGATCCTTTGAATAGAGCTGAGATGGGAGACTAGGTTAGGTTGAATCCAACATTAACTGAAGGGAAATGGTTAGACTGGCCAGAACCTCCAACCCTTTACCACATGTCTGTAGGAGTCTCTTTCATTTGAAGACTGGTTCTGGTTTTAAAGAATTCAGAGGATGGTTCATTCCATGACTGCTGCATCCTCACTGGGGCCAAGAGTTCTATAATGACCCAGGTTTTCAGGTTTCCCAATCTAGACCTGGCATGAAGGAGCAGAACTAGAAGAAATTTAGGCAGAAGGATAGGGAACAGAGGGAGAGCATTGCTAACTGCTGCCTGCTAATCATAGGATGAAAAACTTAAAGATAGAAGACACTTTAAAGATCATTTAATTCAAACCCCTAATTTTACAGATGAAGAAACTGAGGATAAACAACTTGTCCAACATCACACAGGTAGTAAGTGACAGGACTGTGATTGAAACTGAGGCTGGGATTTTAACTAAAACTCATTGCCTATAAACCTATGATTATTTCCACTGTACCATGCTTCTAGTTTGGTATGATGGCCAAGGACTACTGAGTTTAACTTAGAGTACAGAGGGCAGGATGGCAATTCAAATAAACCCAGATACAGTTAAATAATGAACTTAAAAGAAAAAAAATAAATGTTTTAAGGATCATCTGGCCCTAGGTAACCCTAGAGAAGCATTGTGGCATAGGATAGAGAGAAAGCTTTTGAGTCAAGGAAACCTGGGTGTCTTGTCTCTGGCATACAATGGTTGCATGGCTATGGACAAATCATTTATCCTTCAAGACTCAACGGAAATCTGATCTTCTATTGGTAATGTTTCTTGGGTCCCTCCAGTTGCTAGGGAAAAATTTTCCCTTTGAGATAACTTTCATCTATTCTGTATAAATAGGGCATGGACCTAGTTATTTACCTGGTATTTCAATATTAGAATGTACTCTCCTTGAGGTAAAATGTTATTTTTTTGCCTGTCTTTGTATAGAGATGTGGTGATTGATTTACTCAGTCCCACCCCACTGAAAATAAGATGCTCAATCCATCAAGCATAGGCTTTAGACAAAATGTGGGGAAAGTCCTTCAAACTATAGTGGTATAACACAAGAATAATGGTTGGATAAGCCAAAGAAGCTTGACCACAATAAGTCTACAAATTAACAGGTACTTTTTGTGGTGGCAAAGAATTGGAAATTGAGGGGATGCTCATCAATTGAGAATGGCTGAACAAGTTGTGGTATATGAATGCAATGGAATACTATTGCTCCATAAGAAATGGTGAGCAAGAGGACTTCAGAAAAACCTGGAAAGACTTGAATGAACTGATTCTGAATGAAGTGAGCAGAACCAGGAGAACAATAACAGCAGCATTGTACAATGACTGACTTTGTTAGATTTAACTCTCCTAAGCAATGAAATGATCTAAGACAATTTCAAAAGACTTATGATGGACAATACTGTCTACATCCAGAGAAAGAATTATGGAATCTGAATGCAGATCAAAGCATACTATTTTCTCTTTCTTTTGTTGCTTTTTGTTTTTTCTTTCTACGGTTCTTCCCTTTTGTTCTGATTTTTCTTTCACAACATGACTAATGTGGAAATATATTTAATATGCTCATGCATGTATAGCCTGTATCAGATTGCATGTCATCCTGGGGAAGGGGAAGGGGAGAAAATTTAGAACTTGAAATCTTATAAGAGTGAGTGTTGGAGACTAAAAATAAATAAATGGATTTTTTAAAAAAATTAATTACAGCTAGAGAAACAGAATCATTCCAGTAAAGCAAGCATAACTTTCTAGTACTCCCTCGAGGAAGAATCACCTAGAGGACAGAGGGAAGGAAGGAAGGAGAGGCTTCAGATTTTACCTTGGTCATTTCTCTTTGTATTAGCGGGAACTTGAAAGCTTTGTAGGCTCTGGGAAATGTTGGCCCTCTTTCCATCGGTATCCCTGATGAATCTCCATATCAGTCAAGGACAGATAAGCCCTGACCCATTGCATAAGGGGAGCTAAATGAACACTTCATAAATGGGACAAAAGGATTTCAAATAACTAGGAGCTGTGAGTTATCCCTTTGCCACATGCTCTCTCTCAGCTTGAGCCCACTTTCCCCTAGACTCTGTATGTACTTGTGGGAGAATGTGTCCTGGACATTTGTTTTATACCAACTGCTATTATACCATCTGAGTAAATCCCCTTTCCTAAAAGCTATTTAAGACTGGCAAACTAAACAATTCTTTACCAATAATCTTAGATGGAATCACACTGGTAGGGGCCCAAATCAATGACATTAAAGAATCAGTCCTGCCTCATGACTCCGCAGAGGTACCCCTAGAACCAAGTCATCAGCAGTATTTCAGTATTTAGGTTCAAGATGCCTCAGAGATCATCTGGGTCACATTTGTATCACCAGAGTTTAGCATAGTGCTTGGCACACAGTAAGCACTTAATGCTTTGGGAATGCTTGTAAACTGACTAATACATGTCCTCAGTGCCATGACCTAAGACTATTCATTACAGAAGGCTTTGGCCATCTTCATTAGTTGAGATCTTTTTCTATCCCAAGAATTCCCTACAATAATGAAGCCACATATCTGGACACTTCTCAATGCCCTCCCCAAACAAGGTTAAGTTCTAAGATGAGGGGGAAAAAAGTACAGCATTTACACCGCATTTTAAAGTTTGCAAAGCACTTTACTGTACTTGTTATCTAATTCGATCTTCACAATAATCCTGTGAGGTAGAATGCCATCATTATCCCCATTTTATAGATGAGGAAACAAGTGAGGTGACCTACCCAGGATCAAATAACTAGTAATGTCTGAGGCATTGATTCCAAGCCCACTACTCACGTAGAATATGTCATAAGCATCAGAGATGGAACTGAAAACTTTGCCCCCTGAGCTCTTTCCTCTGTACTAGGCCACACCTGGGATTGAACTCAGTAACCACAATACTTGAAACTAATCTTGGACTGAAATCACAGATCAATAGAATATTGAAGCATATTCTGAACAAGAACAGTTTTTAATTTGCTGATAATGAGCTCTTTCTTCACCTCCTAGCTAGAGGCAATTAGCTGATGGAGTAGAAAGATACTTCAAAAGCAAAGTACAAGCAAAATTTAGAGAGATGCAGGATTCCTGGCTCAGTAGGAAGGCAGATGAAATTCAGTTTTATGCTGATAGTAACAATCCAAAGCACTTTTATGATTCCCTGAAAGCTATTTATGAACCAAAAACTTATGGTGCATCACAACTACTCAGTGCTGATGGAGTCACATTGATTTGTGATAAGGACATGATCCTAGACAGATGGGCTGAACACTTCCATAGTGTTCCCAACAGACCATCATCAATCAATGCTGAGGCCATTGACTGTTTACCTCAGGTTGAAGTCAATCCCTCCTTAACTGATCCTCCAACTGAAGAAGAGGTTTTGAGGGCCATTAGGCTCCTTTCATGTGGCAAAGCACCTGGTGCTGATTCTATTCCAGCTGAGATTTACAAGGTAGGGGGACCATTGCTTATACAAAAGCTGACTGAAATTTTCTAGGTTATGTGGCAAGAGGAGGTTATCCTCCAGGAGTTCAAGGATGCCTCCATTGTCCATCTCTATAAAGGTAAAGGGAATGGATTCACTTCTGACAATTACAGGGGGATCTCTCCATCACTGCTGGCAAAATTCCTGCTAGAGTTCTCCTTAACAGGCTGATCCTTCACCTGGAAGATGGGCATATGCTTGAGAGCCAGTGTGGCTTCAGAAAGGGCCAAGGAACAGTCGATATGATGTTTGCTGCCTGACAACTCTGGGAGAAATGCCAGGAGCAGAAGAGAGGTCCGTACACAATGTTTGTGGATCTGACCAAGGCCTTTGACACTGTTAGTAGTGAGGGCTTATGGAAAATAATGTCAAAATTTGGCTGCCCAGAGAAGTTCATCAATATTGTACATCAATTTCATGAGGGCATGTTTGCCTGGGTTCTGAATAATGGACAAAGCTCTCATGCCTTTCCAGTCACCAATGGAGTGAAACAGGGCTATGAGCTTGCTCCCATGCTTTTTAGCATGATACTTTCAGCCATATTGACAAATGCTTTCAATAAGAATGAACACAGCAGGCATCAAGGTCAACTACTGTACTGATGGTAAGTTCTCCAATTTGAAAAAATTCTCTCAGACCAAAGTGGAGGGAGTGTTGGTGCATGATTTTCTGTTTGCAAATGATTCTCAATGCAGCCTCTGAAGCTGAGATGCAACAAAGTATGAATCAATTAGCTGCTGCTTGTGCTAATTTTGGCCTAATAATTAATACCCAAAAAAACACAGATGCTCCATCAGCCACCACTACACCATTCATATGTGGAACCATCAATTACAACAAATGGAGAAGTTCTGAATGCTGTGGAGAAGTTCACTTACTTTGGTAGCATACTTTACAGAGATGTATACATTGACAACGAGGTTGATGCATGCATTGCCAGAGCTAGCTCAGTGTTTGGGAGGCTCTGAAGAAAGGTTTGGGAGAGAAGAGGTATTAGACTGACTACCAAACTGAAGATCTACAGAGCCGTTGTACTGACCTCATTGTGAAACATGGACAGTCTACCAGTGCCATGCCAGGAAACTGAATCACTTCCATTGGAACTGTCTTAGGAAGATTCTGAGGATCACCTGGCAGGATAAGGTACCAGACACTGAAGTCCTTCCTCAAGCTGAACTGCCAAGTATTCAAACTATGCTTCAGAGAGTACAACTCCAATGGGCTGACCACGTTGTTTGAATGCAAAATGTACGCTTGCCAAAAAGACTATTTTGGAGAACTTGCATGGGACAAGTGATCATATGGTGTCCAGAAAAAACAATACAAGGACACTCTCAAGGTCTCTCTCAAGAATTTTGGATTTTACTGCGCAACATGGGAGACACTAGCACAGGACTGCTCAGCATGGCGTGCCCACATAAGAAAGGGTACTGTGCTCTTTGAGCAAAGCAGAATTGAGACAGCACAAAGTAATGCAGGATGCGCAAATTTGGGATATCCACCCCAACAGACTATCTGTGCCCAACCTGTGGTAGAACATTCCAAGCTCGTATTGGTCTGATCAGCCACAGTTGGACACACTGAAATTTCACTTTACAATGCTGATGTCATTTTGGTCCTCTTCAAAGACGAAGGACAACAACCAACCAACTAACTAAGCAAGGTGTGAGATTTAAATACATGTAGCCACAATGTCTAGGTATAAGCCTAAACACATGTTCCCTAAATGGGCAGAGCAGGGGAGATTTAGAAAGGGCTCAGGCTCTTTTTCTCTGTTAGATTCCTCTTACATGGGAGGGACACAGGCACATACCCTAAAAAGTGCACACTCAGAAACAAAGGCATTGCTACATTGAGTCAGGCTCACGGCCAAGTTAGCCCAGCTTTCTGTCATCCACACATGCAGCAAGGGTCATGTCCTAGAACAAGGCTGTCCATAGTCATGCCCACCTTGAAAGCTCAGTATATAACAATAACGCCCATTTACATGGTGCATCACAGTTACAAAGCACTTTAAACACATCTTCTCATTTCATCCTTCTACAACTCTGTGAACTAGTTAGTATTGTTGTACCCATTTTATAGATGATGAAACTGAGGCTGGGAGAGGTGAAGACACTTACCTAAGATCACACAATTAGTAAATGGCAGAGCTGAGATTCAGATCCAAGTCTTCTGGCCCCAAATCCTGTGCTCCTTCCACTACACCAGGCTGCCTTTCTTAGCAGCCATCACACACATGTGTCTAAACAGAATCTTCTTATATTCTCTGCCAGCATCCCCTCTTAGGGTAATGAGTTTCCTAAGTTTATCTCCTGCTGGGTGGAGTAGGGTTTCCTTTTACTTGCCCTAGCAAATTTGCCCACAGCTTAGCAATAAGTTGCAATTGATGCTCTACCTTGTACTAGAATTATGGATTCTGGTCACTAAGCCCATGTTCACACTTCCATAACATTCATGGTCTCCTCGATTTTAAGCATCTCCTCTCTGAGATGGCACTGTTACAAACTGAGTGTTGTAATGTCCTCCTCCCGGAGCCAGTCTTCCAATTGTTACCTGCTTCTCTAGTTCCATTTAATTTTCTTGAGAGGCAGCCACAAGAAAGAAAGAAAGAAAGAAAGAAAGAAAGAAAGAAAGAAAGAAAGAAAGAAAGAAAGAAAGAAAGAAAGAAAGAAAGAAAGAAAGAAAGAAGGAAAGAAAAGAAAAAGAAAAGAAAAAGAAAAGAAAAAGAAAAGAAAGAAAGAAAGAAAGAAAGAAAGAAAGAAAGAAAGGAAGGAAGGAAGGAAGGAAGGAAGGAAGGAAGGAAGGAAGGAAGGAACGAAGAAAAGGAAGGAAGAAAAGGAAGGAAGAAAAGGAAGAGGGAAAAAGAGAGAAGGGAGGAAGGAAGAAAGAGAGCAAAGAGGCATAGTAGATGGAGCCTTGGTCTGAGATGTGGCTCAGTGGAAAGAGTGCTGACTAGAAAACCACAGGACATGGGTTCAAATCCTACCTCTCATACCTAGTACACATTGGTCAACTCACTAAACCCCTCCCCATGACTCAGTTTCCTCATTTGCAAAATTCGGGGTTGACTAAATAACCTCACAATTCTAAATCTGTAACTCTAAAACTGAGTCCCCATTCTTTCCCATATATACACACTCTTTTTTTCTCTTGACTGCTTCTCATGGTGCATGTATCCCCTCTAAACGTATGTGCTTAATTTGCATTCTGGTACATGATTTTGTGCTTGCTGACTTGATGCTATGTAAATGATCTCTTATTTCATGTGCTAATACATTGCTTCCCCAATTAGAGACAGACACAGTATGATGTAATTAAAAGAACCTATGTTATATGTTTCTATAAATGGAAGTTGAATCCTATGTTGCCCACCTGGCCTTGTGACCTTGCGCATCCCAAGGACTTTGGTCCAAGCATCCCAGGAACCTGATTTCCTTACTTGTGAGGGGGTTTAGTGAGATAATCTCCAGGGCGCCTTCCAACTCTAACATTCTATCCCACAAGCCACATGATGACTGGGACTATTTCTTTTATGTTCCTAGGACAGTGCTCCACTCAGGCCCATCCTTAACGAGCTACCAGGGCCCAGAGCAAATAAAAAAGGGTACTATAACTCAGCCCCAAACCTCCAGGTTCCCCAAATTCATCCAATATTTAAGATGAACTTGAAGGGCAGCCTCTGGAGGGAAACCACATACTGAAGTTCTGAGTGAGGGAGAGCTCACTCCAGTCCCAAGCCTTCCTGAGTAGATAATCTTCATGAATTAAAGACCCTCCCCACCAAATTTACCCTCAGGGAGTCAATTATATATATACAAATGGAGAGCTGGGAAGGACCTCAGAGGCCATAGAGTCCCACCCTCTTATTTTACACATTAAGAGGAAAATTGAGTCCCAGCAAAGTAAAATAATTTACCAAAGGCTACACAGGAAGTAAGCATGAGAGATAGTATTGGAACCCATGTTCTCTGACTCTAAAGCCTAGTGTTGCTGCCACTGCAGCAATCCTCTGGATCTTGGGCCTTCTCCACTGAGCTAGGCTGGTCTACATCTCACAGATGCACAGTCCATTGTTGAGCCAGGACTCTGGCCTTCCAGTGGGTAGGAAGAGGTCAGAGTTCTCTTCCTGCTAGTACAGCTTTTGAGAATCCAGAGGCACATCTGTGCCAGTATGAGGTGTCAAAATAAGAATTGAGTGAAGCTGAAAGGAAGCCACAGAGATAAGGAGAGGTAACGTCATCTTAGTGAAATAGGGGGAGGGGAGACTTAGAGGTTGATGACATGATCCTTTTATTCACCCTCATTGAAGTCTCAGGGATTTCACCTGCCCTCTTGGCAGCCCAGAGACCCAGACCAAGGCAAGCATGCTGCCCTCTGGACCCTTGATTGAGTTTAATGATAAGGAAATGGAAGCCTAGTGAGAGGAAGTAGATTGCAGAGGTAGATAGGCATGCTGGACCAGAAGACCTGTGTTCAAGTACTACTTCCAATACTTATTAGCTTAGAAGACCATGGGCAAATCAGCTAACCCTGCTCATTCTCAGTTTCTTTATCTGAAAAATGGGGATGATAATAATTATAATACCTCCCTCCAAGATTCAAATGAGATAATATATAAGTACCTTATAAATTTTAAAGGATCATATACATTCTTGTATACATATATATGTATATGTCAATTATCATACTGTTATTATCCAAGGTTATACCACTAAGTTAGGGGTAGAAACTAGAATTACCATTTATGCCTTACCTTCTTGCCCCGTCCCCTGTACACCATACCATATGGCCTCTTTAAAAGTACTTCTAGTTGAGACAAAAGATTTTTTTCTGACTCATCTTGCAAAAATGACCAATTCTTTGCAATACAGGCTTCACTGGGAAACCATGTCAGGTTGACCTCCTCCTATTATATCTCCTCAACAACTCTGTGTGAAAGGAGGAGCACAACTCCAGTATCAGCAACAATCTCTCTCAAATTCCCTCACACGCTTTCATCATTTCTTTTTGGACTCTGACTCTGTCTTCTTTTGCTTGGAGAGAAGAAAGGATGGTTTGTCAAACCCTTCTTATCCTCCCCTCTCTAGAGTTCATTAACCCCAGTGATCATACAATCATGGGCTCTCAAAGCTGAAAGAGATGTCAGAGGTCATCTGGTCCAACCCAGTCTTGAATAAGAATCTGCCCTTTAATAGCTTCAATTCCTTTGGGGGCTCACTGGTGTGAAACATAAAGTATCAGGTCAGATTTTTTTCTATCAGTTTTTCTGAATTAGTTTTCTTTTCTCTCATATTTTTTGAAAAAGAGGTGAAAAAAGATCTGTTTCCCTCTGTATCTCTCCTTCTCCTTCCTTTGGAGGGGTGGAGGAAGGTTTCCTCCAGCATACCCAACAAGCGGACATCTAGACTTTGTTTGAATACTTCCAAAAAACCCTCTATCAACCAGGCAATCAATTAGTACAGATTAATAGATTCTTCATCACCATCATTATCATTATCATCTTTGATAACTTTTACATGGTCCTTAAAGTTTGCAAATTACTTTACAAATATTATCTCATTTTATCCTCTCAATAGCCCGGAGACATAAGTGCTATTTTTGTTCCCTAGAAGAGGAAACTGAGGCAAACAGATGCTAAATGACATGTAGGGTCACATAGCTAATCCAGATCCATTCAGTGCTCTCTCCACTGCTTCATCTAGATCTTCTCATAAGAGCTAAAATACCTGCATGACCTTGAACAAGTCACTTAATCTTTAAGGGATCTTAGCTTTTTATTCTGTTCTCTGGGGCTAAGTGGATCTAAACTTATCTTCTCCACAAAAGCCCTTCTGATCCTTGAACACAGCTATTACATTCCCCTCTAAATCTTCTCTTCTCTAGACTCTTTTGCCTGACCCTCACGAGATATGCCCTCAACTTCACCATCCTAGAAACCCTCATCTTAACACCTTCAAGCTTATCGATATGCTTTTCAAAACATAATCTCTAGAACTGAACTCTAGACATGATCTGATTGGGGCAGAGCATTACCAGACTCCTTCCTCCTTAGTCCTGGACACGTGGCTTCTTTCATTCTTAACTGATACCGCTTTAACTTTTTTGGCCTCCAAATTTTCCTATCACTGCCCCACCGCCACCCCCTCAATTGTGGTCTAGTCAGGTCTCTTCCAGCCTCGTTCTTGTGAAGTTGACTTTTGGAAAATAAAAGTAATGCTCTCCACTCACAACTGTTCAATTTCATCTTAGATTAGCTCACTGAGGTCTTTTGGATTCTGACTCTGTCATCCACACATTAACTCTTCTTCCTAGACCAGTGTCATCTATAAACTAGTGAAGTCACCCAACCCTGGCACTAGCCATGACATTGAGAAAAATGTTGAACAGTACCCAGGATCCCAGAAATTGCTGCCTGTCTTCTGTTCAATTCTATCCAATTCAAAAAGTATTTATTAAGATCCGATTATATGTCAGGCACTGTGCAAGACTCAAGGTATGCAAACAAAAGTGAAAGTCCCTATCTTTAAAGAATTTACATTTCATCAAGTATATACAACCAGTACACAAATAAGTTCTTGTTCAGTTGTTTCAGTCATGTCCAACTTTGTGATCCCATTTGGGGTTTACAAGAGTGGTTTGCTATTTCCTTCTCTAACTCATTTGACAGATGAGGAAGATGAGGCAAACAGAGGTAAGTGACTTGGCCAAGGTCACCCACCTAGTAAGTATCTGAGGCTGAATTTGAACTCAGGTCTTCTTGACTCCAAACTCAGCACTCTACCTACTGTGCCACCTAGCTGCCCCACGCAAAAAAGTACATATAAAGTATATACAAAATGAAAATTCTACAGGGTAAGCAGGAGAAGCCCTGCTCAGTTTGGTAAATCTCCTCCAGATTCGCCTCCCTGTTGAGACTACAGAGCACTGACTTTTGTCTCAAAGACCCATATCCACAGAGTTAGACATACAGGTCCCAGGGGCACCTTGCTGGAGAGACACAAGGAACTATCAATGGGTACCCAGTGACTAAGGCTCTCTCAAAGCTAGGGAGGTGGCAATTACTGAATTATGTCAGAGGGAATGTCCTCACTTTGTGACCTAGAAGAAAGAGCTAGGAAATAATTCTGCTTCTCCCATTATCAAAAGTTTTTTGTCTCTTTGGCTGTCAGCAAGTCTATGTCTGTGGTCTATGTCTATCTCCATGAGAAGTAGATCCTTCTCACCTACATCCACACCCTATAATCTCATCAAGTACATTGAGAGGACTCCTGGAATTTAATTCTGTGATCATCTGATCACCCCTGCACAATACAGTATGTCCCAAAAGTCTTGGTGGAATTTAAAAAAATATTTAAAGCTTTACTAAAGGTTTTTGGGACACCATGGATAAAGCAGTTGGGGGAGGGCTTAGGAAGTAGCACTAGCAATTGGGACAATCAACAAAGGCATAGAGTAGAAAGCAGCTGAATTCTATTCCTACTTCCAGTGTGAGCTGGTATTACTTGCCAAAGAAATGTTTTTAATTACCCATCTTTTCTTTCAGAAAGAAAGGGGGTATGATTGGGAAAAGACAACTCTTAGATTGCTTGTTAGTTTGAGTGCTGTGGGGAATTTCCAACATTGGTACCTCTGACAAAGAAAGCCATTTTCCTTGCAACTTTCCCTAAATATTTCTCTTCACATTCCAGGCAACATGATAGTCCAAGACAGGAGCATGGTCATGCCCCAATCAATCAATCACCTTCAATAGAATGAAAACTTGAGGAGGGCAGGGATTATTTCATTTTGTCTTTGTGTCTCTTGAACCTAGCACAGTACCTAGAACAGAACCTAGCACAGAGCCTAGCACCTAGTAGACACTTAATTAAAATATGTATTTATCAATTGATTGATTAAAACTGACATCTCCAGAGGGGTGGCATGTTGTCTTCTGGGGCAAAAAGACAGCGTGATATAGTGAATTGCAGACTGGTCTCAGAGTCAGGAAGACCTGAGTTCAAGTCTTACCTCTGAAACAAACCAGGTGTGTGACCCTGGGCAAGTCACTCACCCTTTCAATATGTCAGGCAACTCTTTAATACTATAAGAGATAGGAGGGGTGAAAGGGTGGAGCCAAGATGGCAGGATAGAGACAAGAATTCACCTGAACTGCCCCAAAGCCCCCTCCAAACAACTTACAAATAATACCTCAAATAGAATTCTGGAGTGGCAGAGACAACAACAGGTTGGGATGAAACAATTTTCTAGCCTAAGACAACTTAGGAGGCCAGCAGGAAAGATCTATCATACCTGGGTGGTAGTCACTGAGGAGCACAGCATTGTGCCATGGCAATGCTATCAGCAGGTCTTAGAGGCAGCTATAACAAACAACAGTAGTAGCAGCTTTGGGAATTCTTTACCCACAAATGGTAAGGGGGTCAGACAACTGATCAGAAAGTCTACAGAGGATCTTTTACAGGAGCTGAGTTTAGGACCCTGTTGCATAGCCCAGATGTAGTCCCCGATTGCAATTCAAGGGTGAAGAGGAGTGGCTGCAAGGGAGCAGCGACTCTGGTCATAGTTCCAAGGAAGAGAAGTGTGCTTGTGCTTCACTCATAAGGGAATAGGATTCCTGGTCTCAGTTCCAATGCAAAAAGGAATACCATTACTAGCAGCTACAGGAGAGTAATGCACCTGGTCATAATGTGAGGGTCAAGAGGAGTGCTATCACTTATGGCTATAGGAGAACAAGGTCTCTTCCTGGATAAAGTCTAGAGCACAGGCCAAAAGGCAGTAACCATACATTTCTTTGGATCATATCATCTCAGAAAGACCAAAAACTTACCGACCCCTAGAAGTAGTTCTGAAAATAGCAACATGAAAAACATGAAGATTGGGACAGTGGCCCCTTCACCTTGGGAATAAAGCTCAACTTTAACATAAAATTAAAAGTCAAGAAATAGGTTGAAAAAATGAGCAAACAATGAAAAAAGAGCCTGACCATAAAAAGTTACTCTAGTGACAGAGAAGAGCAAGACAAACTCAAAAGAAGACAAATAAGTAAAAATAGCTACAAGCAAAGGCTCATAGAAAAAATGTGAATTGGACACAAACCCCCCAAAATAACATCTTAAAAAAACAGAATTGGTCAAATAGTAAAAGAGGCACAAAAATGCACTAGAAAAAAATCTCCGTAAAAAATTGAATTGGCCAAATGGAAAAAGAGGCACAAACAATCACTTAAGAAAATAATTCCTTAAAAATTAGAATCAAGTAAGCAAAAGCTACTACTTCAGACATCAAGAAACAATAAAACAAAGTCAACAGAAATGTGAAATATTTCATTGGAAGAACAACTGACCTCGAAAATAAATGAAGGAGAAATCACTTAAGAATTATTGGACTATATGAAAGTCATGATTTTTTTTTTAAAAAAGGAGTCTAGACATCATTTTCAAGAAATTATCAAGGAAAACTGTTTTGGTATCCTGGAACCAGAGGGTAAAATAGAAATTGAAAGGATCCCCTGATCACCTCCTGAAAAAGATCCCCAAATGAAAACTCCCAGGAATATTATAGACAAATTTCAGAGCTTCCAGATCATGGAGAAAATATTGCAAGGATTCAGAAAGAAACCATTCAAATTGTGTAGCTACAGTCAGAATCACATGAGATTTAACAGCTTCCACATTAAAGGATCAGAGGGTTTAGAATATGATATTCTGGAGGGCACAGGAGCTAGAATTATAGTCAAGAATCACCTATGCAACAAAACTGTGTATTGTCCTTCAGTGGAAAAAAGGATATTTAATTAGAGGACTTTCAAGCATTCCTGATGAAAAGACCAGAACTGAATAGAAAATCTGACTTTCAGACAGAAGACCTAAGGGAAGCATAAAGAGTTACGCATGAAAGATAAATCATTGGGGATTCAGTGAGGTTAAACTTTATCATCATTAGGGCAATTAGAAGGAGTATGTATAAACATGGAACACAGTTATGAATTAACTTTGATAAGATGATTTACAAAAAAATTTAAGGGATAAGAAAGAGGAATGCACTGGAAGAAAGCAGAAAGGAGAGATAGAATGGGGGAAATCATCTCACATATAAGAGATGTGAAAAAATAGCTTTTACAGTAGAGGGAGAAATGGGGGTGGGGTGACAGGCAACACTTGAATCTTAGTCTCCTCAGAATTGGCTCAAAGAGGGAATAACATGCATACTCAGTTGGGCATAGACATCTATCTTACCCCACAGAGAAGCAGAAGTGGAAGGACAAAGAGAAGGGTGACTGATAGAAGGGAGAGTGGATTAAGGGAGGCAGTGGTCAGAAGCAAAACAGACTTTTGAGGAGGGCTGGGGTGCAGAGGGGAGAGAGGGAAGGAGAAAGAGAGACAAAGACAGCCAAAGAGAAGGATAAACAGGGAATAAATAGAATGGAGGGAAATACACAGTAATAATGACTGTGAATGGGAATGGGATAAACTCACCTATTAAATGGAAGTAGACAGAAGAAAGAATTAAAAACCAGAATCTAACAATGTGCTTTTACAAGAAACACACATGAAACAGAGACACACAGAGAAAGTAAAAACAAAGGACTAGAACAGAATCTATTATGTTTCTGATGAACTTAAAAAAAGCAGAGGTAGCAACCACAATCTCAGACAAAGCAAAAGCAAAAATAAAACTAATTTAAAAAGATAAAAAGGAAAACATTCTGCTAAAATGTACCATAGTCAATGAGGTAATATCAGTACTAAACATATATGCAACAAATGGCAGAGTATCCAAATTCTTAATGGAGAAGTTAAATGAATTACAGGAGGAAATAGCCTTAACCTTAACCTCCTTCTCTCATAATTAGATAAATCTGATCATAAAATAATAAAAAAAAGAAGTCAAAGAGTTGAATAGAATTTTAGAAAAGTTAGATATGATATACCTCTAGAAAAAACTGAATGGGGATAGGAAGGAACATACTTTTTCTCAGTGGTACATGGCACTTTCACAAAAATTGACCATGTATTAGGGCATAAAAATCTCCCAACCAAAGGCAGAAAAGTAGAAATATTAAATGCACCCTTTTCAGACCATAATGAAATAAAAATTACATCAATGGCCATCGAAACATAGACTAAAAATTAACTGGAAACTAAATAATCTAATAACAAAGAATGAAAGGGTCAAAGAACAAATCATAGAAACAATCAATAATTTCATTAAAGAGAAGGACAATAATGAGACAACATACCAAAACTTATGGGAAGCAGCCAAAACAGTACTTAGGGAGAAATTTATATCTCTAAAAGCTTACAAGAATAAAGCAAAGAGCAGATCAATGAACTGGGCAAGCAAATTTAAAAAGTAGAAAAAGAACAAATTAAAAATCCTCAATTAAACACCAAATTAAAAATCCTGAAAATCAAAGCCAAGATGAATGAAACTGAAAGTAAGAAAACCATTGAACTACTGAATAAAATTAGGAGTTGATTTTTTATGAAAAAACCAATAAAGCATATAAAACCTTGGTTAAGATGAGATTTTCTTTCAAAAAAGAAAGAAAACCAAATTACTGAAACCAAATTTCAAAAATGAAAAACATGAATTCAATACCAATGAAGATGAAATTAATCAATTTCATATTAATCAACTCAATAAAGCAATCATTAAGAGCTATTTTGCCCAACTACATGCCAGTAAGTCTAACAATCTAAGTGAAATGGATAAATATTTACAAAAAATATAAGTTGTCCAAATTAACAGAAAAGGAAATGGAATACTTAAATAACCCTACCTTAAAAAAAAGAAAGTGAGCAAGTCATAAATAAACTCCCTAAGAACAAATCTCCAGTACCAGATGGATTCACAAATGAATTCTAATGAACATTTAAAGAACAACCAATTCCAATATAAACCATTAAGGAAAATAAGCAAAGAAGGAGTCCTACAAAATTCCTTTTATCACACAAATATAGTACTGATACCTGAACTAGGGAGAAGGAAAACAAAGAAAGAAGACTATAGACCAATTTCTCTAACGAATATGGATGCAAACATTTTAAATAACATACTAGCAAGGAGATTACAAAAGTATATGACCAGGTAGGATTTATATCTGGAAAGTAGAGTTGGTTCAATATTCGGGAAACTCTCAACACTGACCATATCAATAACAAAAACAATAAAAATAATCTCATTACATCAATAGATACAGAAAAAAGCCATTGACAAAATACAACACTCATTCTATCAAAAACATCAAAAAGCATGAAAAAATGGAGCTTTCCTTAAAATGACAAGTAGAATCTACCTAAAACTATTAGCAAGCAATATTTATAGTGGAAATAAACTGGAAACCTTCCCAATAAGATCAGGGGTGAAGCAAGGATGCCCATTTTTGCCACTATTATTAAATATTGTACTAGAAATATTAGCTATAGCAATAAGAGAAGAAAAAAGAAATTGGCAAGGAAAAAACTATCATTCTTTGCAGATGGTAAGATGGTATACTTGGAGAATCCTAGAGAATCAATTAAAAAACTAGTTGAAGTAATTAACAACTTTAGCAAAGTTGAAGGATATAATTAAACCCATATAAATCATCAACATTTCTATATATTATCAACAAACTCATCAGGAAGAGATAGAAGGAGAAATTCCACTTAAAATAACTGCAGACAATATAAAATACTCGGGAGTCTACTTGCCAAGAAAAACCCCAGAACTATATGAGCACAATTACAAAACACTTTTTGAACAAATAAAGTCAGATCTAAACAACTGGAGAAATATTAATTGCTCATGGTTAGGCCAAGCCAACATTATAAAAATGACAGTTGTACCTACATTAATTTACTTATTCAGTGCCATACTAAACTACAAAAAATTTTTCATACAGCTAGAAAAAAATAATAACAAAATTCATCTGGAAGAACAAAAGGTCAAGAATATCAAGAAAATCAATGAAAAAAATATGAAGGAATTTGGTCTAGCAGTACCAGATCTCAAACTGAATTAGAAAGGAGTAATCATTAAAAATCTAGGACTGATTAAGAAACAGAGTAGTGAATTAATGCAAGTGATTAGGTATACAATGAACAGTAGTATATGAGCATAGTAATCTGGTGTTTGATAAAGCCAAAGATCCAAACTTTTGAGACAAAAATTCATTATTTTATAAAAATTGCTGGGAAAACTGGAAATCGGTTTAAGAGAAACTAGATATGACCAATAGTTTTCACAGCATACCAAGATAAGGTCAAAATGGGTACATGATTTAGACATACGGGGTGATATCATAAGCAAATTAGGGAAGCATGGAAAATTTTACCTGTCACATATATGGATAAGGGAAGAATTTGTGACCAAATAAGAGATAGAGAGCAACACAGAAGCTAAAATGAATATTTTAGATTACATTGAAAGATTTTGCGCAAACAAAACCCATGCAACCAAGATTAAAAAGAAAGCAGGAAAAATTTACGGCAAGGTTCTCTGATTTCTCAAATACATAGAAAACTAAGTTAACGTTAGAAGAACACAAATCATTCCCCAATTGATAAGTAATCAAAGGATATAAACAAGCAGTTTTCAAAAGAGGAAATCAAAGCTACTTATAGTTCTAAATTGCTGCTGATTAGAGAAATGGTAATTTTAAAAGATCTGATATACCACCTAACACTTATCAGTTTGGTTAATATGACAGAAAAGGAAAATAACAAATGTTAGAGGGGACATGGAAAAATTGAGGCTCTTGGTGGAGTTGTGAACTAATCCAACTAGAGAGCAATTTGGAACTATGCCCAAAGGGCTACAAAAAATGTACATACCCTTTGACTCAGCAATACCACTATTCAGTCTGTATTTCAAAGAGATCAAAGAAAAAGGAAAAGGACCTATACATATAAAAACATTTATAGCAGCTCTTTTTTTGGTGGCAAAGAATTAGATATTGAAGGGATACCCATCAATTGGGAAATGCCTGAATAAGTTGTGATATATCATTATGATGGAATATTATCGTACTATAAGAAATGGTGAGCAGAAGGGTTTCAGAAAACTTGAGAAGACATCTAAGGACTGGTATAAAATGAAATGAGCAGAACCGAGAGAACATCATATACAGTAACAGCAATATTGTACAATGATCAATTGCAAATGACATCTCTGTTCTCAGCAATTCAATTATCCAACAATTCCAAAGGGCTTACAATGAAAAATCCTTTCTACCTCCAGAGAAAGAACTGATGGAGTCTGAATGAAAACAAAGCACACTTTGTTTACTTTATTTTTTCTTGTTTTTTTTTTTGTCTGTGTCTTTCACAATACAGCTAATATGGAAATTTGCTTTGCATGACTTCACATGTATGATCTATATGAAATTGCTTGCGTTCTCAAAAGGTGAGGGGAGAGAGGAAGGGAGAAAATTTGGAATTCAAATTTTTAAAAAAAAACAAATATTAAAATTGTTACATCTGAGAAAAAATAAAATAAGACATAAAAATTAAATATAAAAAGATTACAGGTAATACACTATTGTAAAATCAAACAACTTCAAAACACTTAGGAACTCTGATCAACCCAGTGGAGTCAACCACAAGTCCAAGGAACTCATGATGAAATATTTTGTACAGATAGATAGTTGGTGGATTCACAATGAAGATTAAAGTATATTTTTATTTTTTCTCTTCTTTTCTTTACTTTTTTGGGTGGATATGGTTATTGAAGGAATTTGTTTTACTTCACTATACACATTTATGGTTGTGTTTTTCTTGCTTCCTCAGTTAGTGAGGGAGGAAGATCTAGAGAAGTGAAAATAAAATAAAATTGAATTTTAAAAAAAGACTGTGAACTACAGAATAGCTGTTGATCTACATAAAGCTTCCTCATCAGGAGATACAGGTTTAGACTAAAGGGGAAAAAATACCAAGTTGGCCTAGCAGAGTGGATAGAATACCATAGAAAGAAAGATAAGTCTTTGTGCTGTAGTCTGGCCTCAAAGTCAGGAAGGCCTAGGTTCAAAACCTGCCTCTGACATTTACTCAGCCTCTAAGTCTCTACTTCTTCATCCATAATACGGAGATAATAATATCTCTAGTATCTTTCTCACAGAATTGTTATAAGGCTCAAGTCAGATAAAGTACAGAAATTGTTTTTACTCATTTAAAAGCATACATATATATATATATATATACATTTATAACTATATAAATGTCAGTTATTATGGTTGTTATGAACATGGTTAATTCATACCCGCTGCCAACTACACACCTGTACAGGGAGTTTGGTCCACAATCCACTCCTCACTGGCTTGGTTTTTCAGCACACATTTGAATTCCCTTGGTAGTGGGTCGTTCTTTGGCCAGGTGTACTTGAGCCTCATGCCCTCTTTATTCAAGTTCCCCATCTTTAGAGGCTGTGTCCCATTATCAAACAAGATCAGCTCAGCATTAGTCCCATTATGAACCTCACAAATTATACTTCCCTCTGTGCAGTTCCATGTCATTTCTGGCTTTGAAACAGCCTCTTTGAAAAGAAAAAAAAATAAAACTCCATTTACTTTGAGAACATCCCTGAATGGAAAATTGGTTCTAGTTTGTGTAGCCCACATGGACTCAAAGCAAAGTAGGGATTGGGAATATGCCTCTCAGGCCCTGGTCAGGTGTGAAAATCTTATGGGTGACAGGCCACTGTAGTTCCATTACATTCAACAAACATTTTAATGCCTACTGCATTGCAATAGAATATAAACTCCATGAGAACAGGGATCACTTGTTTTTATCTTTATAGCCTCCTGGCCAAGCACTGTACCTTGTACATAATGTGTGTTTAATAAAGGTTTGCTGAATTTAATTTGAGAACACTGGGCTAGGTGCTGTGGGACATGAAAGATTTAGTTAAACCAGTCTTTCCCTCACAGAACTTACTAGTCTAGTGGGACCATTTAGGAATAAGTATTTCCCAAGGCATAAAAGGTAGAGAAGGTGACTAGAATGTGAATGTATACCTACAGTAAGATTTTTACTTAGCTCGAAATTAAGATTGCTTCCTATGATTACTGGGGAAGACAAAGGTGCTTTGAGAATGGAAATGTAAAAAAAGAAGTTACCTTGTACTATTAAGGAGAAGGGGGAGGGAAAGGGTGGGCAAGAAGTCCTAGAAAGAAAATACAACAGGATGCTTCATGAAATAATGAATTTTCCATGCCTGGTAGTGTGTAAGAAGTGGTTCAATAACCATATGTTAGTGAGGTTACAGAAGGAATCTATATCACAGGTAAGGTATCAAGCTAAGTGAACTATAAGGTCTTTTAATTGAGATTATTTGACCTTGGGAAGATATTGTATCATAACTGAGAGGGTTGGCTTTGGAGTTGAGAAGACTAGTGTTCAGGTCTGACATCTGGGTGAGCTAGGTGGTGCAGTGGATAGAGACCAGATCTGGAGTCATGAGGACCTGAGTTCAAACTAGCCTCAGACACTTACTGGTTGTGTCACCCTTTGGCAAGTCACTTAACCCCAATTGCCTCCCCTTCACCAAAAAAAAAGCTTGCCTCTGATTCATATTTAGTTTGCAACCCTGGACAAGACACTTATAGCAATTTTGATTAAATGTAGATGAGTGCATAATCTTCATTGGCACAGGGTACATCACACTAGCACTTTCCTATGCCGATGAAATCATAAAGTCTGGGCATATTTAGGGAATTCCATTCATTTTTCATTTCATGTCATCTTCCTCCTGCAGCTAACAAGTTGCCTCATGTAGAAGCCTGGGATTAGGTTACTGAGGACATGGGAAAAACAACAGAACGAGGCAAGAATTGGGGTGGGGGGAGATCACATGGGGAATCAGGTCATCAGAAGACACCTTCCTCATGAAGTACATGACATGAAATTTCAGCTGGAGCATCCATCCATAGTCAAAACCTTATCAGCTTCCCATTTGTTTCTCCACTAACCAGTCCTTTATTAAAATCCCTAGCCAGGAAAAGACCATAGAAATGTTGATTGCCTGATGGGCAACCACCAATGAAGGAGACAGAGAAAAGGAATACTCACCTATCACATGCAGAGTCAATTCTTTCTCCAACACATTTCTGCCATTTTTATCATACACTGACACCTTGTAGTTTTGCTCAGAGGTTTTCTGCAGTTTTTTAATTTTCAAGGTTCCATTTGGGAATATCTCATAGTTGTGACTTTCATGGTTAGCCTTGGGAATATTTACATTTCCTTTTGCAATCAGAGTCGATCCTTCATACCACCGTATATCATGTTTATCTTGGTCCTTCGGGAGATCAGGGATGTTCAAAAGGATGGACTGATTTAGTACACCCCAAACATCATTGTTTTCTGCCATGACATCTGTTAAAGAAAGCAAGGACATTGTAGAATCATCAGATATCAGGAAACCATTGAAGAGATTGGGTCCCCCCCAAGGTCCCAGAGCTAAAGAACAAGCGGTTGAGCTGGGTCTACACTGTAGGTCTTACCTGACTTCTAATCCAGTGCTCTTAAAAGGAAAAAGAAGACAAGAGAATGTACAAGGGGATAGTCCCACAAGGAAGAGAAACTGTTTCAAATCCCCTTAGATTTCTACACTCAGAAGTTTGGTTTTTTTAAAAGCAGCTTCTCTAAATATCTCAGGAAGATGGAGGAACCAACAGAGACCCAAACAGTTCACTTACCTTTTGGGGAAAAGAACAAAAGAAGCAGGTAGATGACTAAAACGTGACTTTGGAAGTTCATCTTTGGAAGGTATCTCCAACTTGGGTTACCCAAAATTCATCAAAGTGAGAAGTGGCAATTCTCCAGCAGAACCGCTTGTCTTTCTGTTTCTCCTACATTTGTATTTAAGAGTTCAAACTACTAAAGGTACAGTATTCTAATTTGGCTGGGTGGAGATAGGGGGATGGGAAGGGTGGAGATCAGGGGAAGGATGCCAAGCTTGCTGTAGGCACAAGGACAGAAAAAGAGTTCTCTAAGCATAAACTGTCTTCAAATGTTCAGTGAAGGGAAACAGCAGAATTATGGGGAGGAGTTAGAGTATTCAAGGTCTTCCAAAGTTCATTCTACCCTCCTGCTCCCCTTTACGGCTTCTTCCCCCTTTTTCACACAGACAAGCAGGAAATGGAGCTAAAGTGGGCACTGTGATCTCACAAGATCTGATCTGTTTTAAGACTACTTGAGTGCTAGAAATTACATTACTGGCGCCCACCAGAGACTTTCTTGTTTTTGTGGCTTCTTACCTATAAATAGTGCCCAGTCGTAAACCCTTTGATAATAGAGGAATGATCTCCTCTTGCTTTTGTGAATGGTCTAACCAATATTCATGGAGAGTTCGCAGAGTGCTTTCTACACATGATTTTGTTTGATCCATACAGTAAGATTTTTTTAAACTTGGGCAATATCTTTTTTTTCTTGTTATTTGTCACACCCATAAGCACTATATTAATCCCTCCAATTATTTGTCATTCTTTATTTTTTCACATAAGTACTTTGCAATGTTACCTTATCTTAAAATATGTATTTAGAGAAGCGATTCTTAAACTTTTTTTGGGCCATGGACTTCTTTGGTAGTGTGATAAAGCCTATGGACTCCTCAGCATAAGGTTCAGCAACATTTCTGAGGTGGGGGCAGCAGGTGCTATTATCCCCATTTTCTAGATTAAGAGATTGAATGTCAATGAGTTTAAGTGACTTGCTTCATGGAAGTGCCAGAGATGGGATTTGAACTCAGCACTTCCAAATTACAGCTCCTATATTCTATCCACTACAATATACTGTTCCCACACCATCTTCCTCACTTCCTCATCCTGCCCTCTCACACTACCCCAACCCAGTGTGTCTGGAAGGGTTTGTATTCTAGCCTTTGACCGAAGGTTTAGACCATAAGTTCTTAACCTTTTTTGTGCCATGAATTCCGCTGACAATCTTGGGAAGCCTATGGACTTCTTTTCAGTCATGTTTTTAAATATACAAAATAAAATACACAGAATTACTAAGAATATAGGAAAATACAGTTATTAAAATATTTTAAAAAGCAAATACAATGGTCTCAGGTTAAGAACCCCTACAGGTTAGTTCCTACAGCATTCTTTCTTTCATTTCAATTTGGCAAACATTTAGGCCTGTATCCTGAGTACTGAGCTAAGCAGAGGGGACAGTTGCACAGTATAGATGGAATAATTACACTCAAGTAGGAGAAATATGACACATATGCAAATAACTATAATGCAAAATAATAAATGATAATTCCTAAGAGAGGTGCAAAAGTTATGTGATGTCCAAGGGAAGAAAGGTCAGTGCTGACAGAGAGCATCATGGGGCTTTTGGAGGAATTAGGTCAAGATTCTTTTTGTTGCTGTCAAAAAAAAAAAGAAAGAGAGAAGATCAAAGGATTATGGATTTAATGTTGCAAGGGAGCTTAAGGTCACCTAATACAATACCCTCCTTTCAAAAGGAAAGAAAAGGGAGGTGAGGTCCAGGGGGTGAGGGGACTCATCCAAGGTCACCCACACAGGTACGAAGAAGCAAAGTCATTATTTGAACCCAAATCCTCTGATTCCAAAAGCAGCACTGAACCTGGAATGCCTTGGCATCTGGAGATGCAGAAACTTGGAACTTCAAGCCAAGGTCTGTGTATGACCACTGAACTCCAGCGGATAACAGAGGAAGGGGAAGGTTGGTAAAATGTTACATTTACTAAAGGCAAAAAAAAATATAGGGGAGGGAGGAAATTAATCTACCTGGAAAGCAATCAAACATCAAGAAATCTACCCCACTAAAATAACAAGCTAGACCCCAAATTTTCATTTTGATTTACCCCATTATTTATGGACTGTCTCTTGAGTATGAAACATGGTGCTCCTCACATCCACTGGGATGTAAAGTGGGAATGTGTTTTGATGGCACCATTGGCTATGTGAACAATTGAAAGGACCCAGAATTGACAGAATCGCAGAATTTTAAAGTTGGAGTAGTCCTCAGTGACCATTTAGTCTGACTCAGGCCCCCAAAAGAAACTCTCCTATAAAAATCCCCCAAAGTGCCATCCAGCCCTTGAAAACCATTAATGACAGAGACTCCTGCAGTCACCCTTTCTGGCAGTACATTCTCCTTTTGGATAGTTCTCTCAGGAGGTCTTCCCTGACATCAGACCTAAATGTGCTACTTTATGACTTCCACCCATTTCTCCTGGTCCTGTCCAAAGAACAAATTGGATCTCTCCTCCACTTAACAGACCTGAAAATACTTAGCATTCATGTTCCCCACTGAACCTTCTCTTCTCCAAGTTAAACAGTCCTAGTTCCTTCAACCTATCCTATCTTAGGTAAAGCAAGGATTAAGTCAGAAAGTTCTAAAAGGGCAAGTGGAAGAATGGGAACCTAGATCAAATCCAGCCCAGGTGAGTGAGCTTCAAGGGTGAGTTGCCCTTGAGTCCATGCATTGTCCAAACAAACTGCCCTGTTCTAAAGCACCGTGAATCATCAGTCCATTGGGGAGAGTTCATTCTTTTGAAATTTCAAAATGTGTTTTGTAGTTATAAGGGAACTGATACCCATAGAACATCTCTTTTAACGGGAGAAAAAATGAAAATAGAAGCAAAACTCAGGGTTGATCGCAGATGGTGTAGCAGGAACTGCCCCGGCTGGGTCAACTTGAACATTTTAGAGGACCTGGCTTCAAATCTCCTCTGTGAGACCTTGGGCAAACCACGTAACCTACCTTAGCCTTTGTCATACTCATATTTAAAATGAACAGTTTTGACCACATGGCTTCTGAGGTCTCTTCCATCTCAAAATTTATGATCCAGTGATCCTTTTCCTCTCTTTAGCTCAATTTCCTTCTCTTGTAAAATAGGGGATGGACTTAATCATCAAGGTTCCTTTCCAGTCTAAGATTTAATAATTCTGTGATTTAGTTCACCTGATCTTCTCAACTAAAAAGAAAAAGCTTCTGCCCTACTTAACATTTGAAACATCTTCATCTCTGTGTAAGAAGGCTAGGAGATATCAAAATAAGAATCCTAACATGGGCAGACATACTCTTGCTGCTGCTGACCCATTCAGTGGCCTCCAGATCGTCTTTTCTTTGGTACCTTTGAGAAAGGAAGACATTTAGGGGGAAATTTAGGAAGGCCAACCAGGGTCAATCAATACACATCTTTTTTTTTTAATACACATCTTTATTACACACTTAATATTCATGTTCATAGGTGGGTAGGGATGCATATAATTTATGTATGTACACACATATATTTACATATATACATATGTGTATTCACACACATGCACACAAACATACACACACACTCCTGGGGGACAGCTAGGCAGCACAGTGGATAGAGTACAAGGCCTGAAGTCAGGAAGAACTGAGTTCAAATCCAGACACACCAGCTGTATGATCCTGGGCAAGTCACTTAACCTCGTTTGCTTCAGTTTCCTCATCTGCAAAATTTGCTGAAGAAGGAAATGGCAAACCCCTCTAGGATCTTGGCCAAGAAAACCCCAAATAGGGTCACAAAAGAGTCAGATACAATTGAAATGACTAAACAACAACAACATGATACAAAATGAATACAAGCTATTTTGGGGAAAGTACGCTAGCCATTGGAAGGATGAGGAAAGGTTTCCTATGGAAAGTAATGCTTGAGATGAGTCTTGAAGGAAATCATGGGTTATAAGAACCAGAGGTGATTGGACAGTGTATTTCAGACCCCAGGGACCTGAAATATAGAGAAAAACAACAGAGAAATACAATAAAGAGAAGGCACAGTAACAGGAAACTGAATGTCAATTCTTGGAATGGTGAGTAAGCCACCATGCCTGGACCAAGTCCAAGAAGAGTATGGCAGGAAAAGACCAAGAATGTAAGAAGGGTCAGGTTATAAACATATTGAAATGTCAAATAGAGGAATTTATTTTTGATCTTTGAAGTAACAGGGAACTACTGAAGTTTATAGAACAAAGGAATAACACAATCTGAACTGCTCTTAAAGAGAAGCTTTTGGCAGTTCTTTGGAGGACAGATCCAAATGGAGAAGCTTGAGGCAAACAGATGGAAGGCCATTGAGACAGGTCGGGTGAGAAGGAATGATGGCTAGGGTGATGGTGAGTGAATGGGAGGAGGAATGGATGCGAGAGAAGTTATGAAAAAAGAAACAAGACTTGGCAACAGATTGGCTAGAGAAGTGTTAGTGAGCAACCAAGGCTTGAATCAGAGTAAGTGCAAGGATTCAGCCCCTAAAAGTCTTCATATACTGCTCTTCTCAGTGGAAAGAAGATTGGAATAGGAATCAAGGCCTTAGACACCAGGCTAAGTGAGCACAGCTGTGTGATCCTCAGCAAATCACTTAACCCTGTTTGCTTCAGATTCCTCATCTATAAAATGAACTGGAGAAGGAAATGGCAAACCACTCCAGTATCTCTGCCAAGAAAACCCCAAATGGAGTCACAAAGAGATGGACACGACTGAACAACAAATCCCCCCAAAAGACCTTGTATAATATAGGTAGCCAAATTTTTGTTGAATTGAATTAAATTATGTACCTCTGTAACTCTCTCTACGTTGCTCCTACATTTTTCTCTTTTTCTATCATTGCCAGTCCTATTATGTACCCTTCTTTACTTTTCTCCCCTGTCCCTCTTAATTAACCATAAAATAGAACTGAAGCATATTTTTAAACATTTTAATGGTGTTAATATTTTGGTGTTAATATTTTGCATATTTATTGTGCTTTTAAAAGTACTTGTTCTATTCAACAAGCCCTTATTAAGCACTTACTATGTGCCAGGCGCTGTGTACATAAATAATTGTAATATTTTTAAATTATTTGTTATATGAAATTAATATCTTCTCTCTATGTAACACTTTACTACATACAGAGATGCTATTATTATCCTCATTCTTCAGATGTGGCATCTAAAATTCAAAAAGGAATGTAATTTGACCCTAGAGACTCAGCTAATAATTGTTGGCTGGCTCCAAATGTGACTTCCAACTCAAAGTCCAGTGTTCCTTCTAGTATATATCATACTGCTCTTGAAGGGCAATTTAGATATTTATTTATGTATTTAAATTTTAAATTCACTACACTTAATTTTTAAAAGTGATCAAGTTCCCTGAGACATAAGGTTCAAAGAATAAGAACAAACATTTCTCAAAAGACAAATTGTAAACTATTAACAACTACGTGAAAAAGTGTTCTAAATCCGTAATTATAAGAGAAATGCAAATCATACAACTTTAAGGTTTTACCTTACACCTAGAAAGGCGGCAAAAACAACCAAAGATGGAATTAATCAATGTGGGAGGGGTTGTGAAAAATAGGTATACTTGACACAGAAGTGTCAGATAAGCCCTATGACCACAGAAGCCCTCAATACTTCAAAGCATCCCCAACAAGATTAAAATATAATTGGGAAATTTTTAACAAAATAAATAAAATACAATAAAATATAGATAACATTTTAAAGCTAAGTCAATATGCACACGCACACACACACAATCCTTTTAAATGGATGAGTAGCCCTTAGTTTCTATTTCAATTTCCACTGCACTTATGCATTGTTGGTAGATCTTTGAATAAGTATAACCATTTTGGAACATAATTTGGAATTATGCAAATAAAGTCACTAAAACATTCATGCCCTTTGACACAAAGTTTTCTACTACTAGGCATAAATATCAAGGAGGTCATTGATTAAAAGAAAGTCTCCACATATACCAAAATATTTGTAGCATTAAGTTTCATGGTGGGCAAAAACCGGGACACAAAGTAGATGTCCACTGATTGGAGAATGGTTAAAAAAAAAAGTTGTGGTACATGAATATAATGGAATGTTTATGTAATGAAATACACCTTTAAGTCCCAACTAAAATCCTGCCTTCTACATGAAGCCTTCTTCAAACCTTCTTAATTCCAGGGCTTTCCCTCTGTAATTATTTCCTATTTATCCTGCATATAGTTTGCTTTGTATATATTTGTATGTTGTCTTCCCTAATTAGATTGCAAGCTCCTTGAGGGCAGGGTCTGCCTTTTGGCTCTTTTTGTCTCCCCAAGACTTAGTTCGGTGCCTGACACATAGTAGCTGCTTAATAAATGTTTATTGATTCATTCTGTGGCATAAGAAATGACTAATAGGATGAATATAGAGAGGCATAGAAAGACTTACAAGAACTGTTGCTGAGCATACAAATACAGCGATGTCAATGGAGGGAAAAACAATAAAACACAATTGAAAATAACCATCCCAAAATGACAAAGTACAAACATGGCAACAAAGGACAAATAAGAGAAGACAGCTCCTCCAACTCCTTTGCAGAGGTGGTAGATCTCCAGGTATGGAACATTGCATATATTTTCCAATTTTTTAAATATATTGATCAGATTCCTTATTGTTTTTACTTCTTTACTTTTAAAACTAGTTTGTTATATGGGATAGGTTTCTGGGTGATAGAAATAAAAAGAAAGATATTCATAACATTGACTTTTTTAAAAAGTTGAATGCAATTTCTTCCTCAAAATACAAAACTAAAAATTAAGTTGCTTTTTACTTATGTATGGTATAATGCAAAGAATACTGAAGTTAGAAGGTCTAGGTTCAAACTCTGCCTCTGAAGCTTTCTACCTGTGTGACCTAGGGGCAAGTCACTTCACCTCCCTGGGCCTCCATTTCCTTATCTGCACAGTGAGGGGGTTGCACTTCATGACATCTGAGTCCCCTTCTAATCTCAGATCTCCGACCCTATAAGTGTCCAGTTCACATCAGATCAGATGGAGAACAAGGAGGAATGTACTATTAAGTGCATAATGTCCATTTGGGTTATAGCACTGAGACATCCTAGGCACACTGGGGGAAAAAAGCCTTCCCTTCCCCCATTCCTATACGTTTCAGTTCTATCAGACTCTCCATTACTTCCCCGATGCCAAGGTTAGCTAAAGACAAAATTCTTCAATAAGCCCTCCAGGAAGAGGCATCACCTCGTGGCTCACTGTTTCCCTCTGCTGGGCTCAGTCACCATCATCTTATCAACACAGGTTCTTTCCCCTAGCTGGTTAACACCTCAGGCTGACTCCCAGGAATATAGACTTAAAGTGGGAAAAGGCCTTTGGAGGTGATTAAATCCAGCCTCTCATTTTATGTATAAGGAAACTAAGGCCCAGAGCAGGGAAATAGTATGTCCTACAGAACAGAACAGTATAGCCAGGATTCATGCATACCTGTTCTTTACCCTAATTGTCACCCTTGTTTTGTCCCTATCAACCTCTGAGCTTCCTTTCTTCCCTGATCAATCTTGACCCCGTTGATCACTTACTTTGATCATGACTTCTCCTCCACTCTTGCCTTCTCCTTCTCCTTCTGTCATTTCCACTCCAATTCTTAACCTTGTGGAACCCTTATCATTCATTCATCTCTCCTCTCTAGAGACAGGTAGGTAGCCCAGCAGGGCAGCTAGGTGGTTCAGTGGATAGAGTGCTGGGTCTGGAGTTAGGAAACCCTCATTTCAAATCCTGCCTCAGACATTTACTATCTGTGTGACTTTGTGTAGCAACAAGAACCCCGGTATACACAGGAGGGCCTGCTGTGCAGGTTCTTAGATCTGTTTTTCTAAAAGGAAAGCAACTTTTGAGAGGTCAACAATCACATTCACCAACAGAGAAAATACAAGTAGAGAAATACGGATAGAGCTTCTAAGTGTCTGACCATAAGCAATATATACGTTATAGATCAACAGATACATCCAATTGTCTGACCATTACAGGCATATGTAGTTACCAGGGAGAAGTACCATCATCTGGGTTTTCTAAGGTGGGGTGTTAATACCTACTCAGAGTCTCAGTCTGGCACACAAACCTTCTTCCAAAGAGTAAGCCCCAAAGCAAAACCTCATCTCAGGGTATATATACACTTTTCAGAGCCAGAGGGCATCATGACCCTCCTGACCCAGTGCCTCAGTGAAATTAACAAAAAAAAATCTTCCCTTAATGGGCTTCAGGTGAGGCATATTAATGGGCAGGGAAGATCTTTAACTCTAATATTACAGCTTGGGCAATTCATGTAACCCTGTTTGCCTCAGTTTCCTCATCTGTAAAATGAGCTGGAAAAGGAAATGGCAAACTGCCTCAATATCTCTGCCAAGAAAACCCAAAATGGGTTTCAAAGAGTCAGATATGACTGAAATACTCAAAAACAATTGGTAGCTCAGTGGATAGAGTCCTGGACCTGGAATCAGAAATGAGTTCAAATCTAGCATCAAATACTTACTAGTTGTGTGACCTGGGCCAAGCCATTTAACCTCTGTCTCCCTCAGTTTCCCCAACTGTAAAATGGGGAAAGTAATGTTGTTTTGATGATCACATGAGCTAATTTGTAAAATGCTTTGCACAACGCTTAGTATATAGTAGGTACTTAATTAATGATCGCTTCATTCTTTCCTCAAGTTGTTGGGAGGATCAAATGAGTGCAAGGTGTGTGTGTTGAGGGGGGAGAAAGAGACAGAGAGGGAGAGGGAGACAGAGACAAAGAGGAAGAGGGAGAGAGAGAGAGAGAGAGAGAGAGAGAGAGAGAGAGAGAAGGGTAAAGCTAACCTGGTAACCAGCATTGATTGTACCCCATTCCTGGAATGCTCTTCTTCCTAAATTCAGTTCTTTTAGTACTCCTTACTCCTCCAAGGCCTAGTTCAAGTCCTCCAAAAGACATTTCCTTATTCCCCCAATTGTTAATGCTTCCCCCTCCCTGGGAATTACTTGTATAAAATTTTGCATTAACTTATCTGTGTACATATTGTTTTGCCCTAATACAGACAATCTGAACTGTTTGTGTGTGTCATGGACTGTTTTGGCAGCCTGGTGAGATCTCTAGCCCCCTTCTCCAAATAATGTTCTTAAATACATAAAGTATAAAATTAAAGGAAACCAACTACATTGAAATTCAGTTGTATTTTTTAAAGTTTACAAACCCCAGATCAAGAACCCCAAAGAGAAAGTAAGCTCCTTGAGGACAGGGACAGTTTTATTTTTATCTTTGCATACATAGTTCCTAGGACTTTTTTATTGGGCTTCTGATTTTATACAGTGGAGATCAGCACCAGCCCTGCAATGAGAATTCCCCTCCTCTGCTCCCCTATGTCCTGGAGTAGTTTGTTGAGTTGCTCCAAGTCATATAGCCAGTATGTGTCAGAGACAAGACTTAAATTAAAATCTTCCTTATTCTAAGACCTTCCCCCTCTCTGATACTATTCTGTGCTTAATACATATTTTAATCGAAGTTGAACTGAATTATCCCCACTCCCAAGCATCTCCAATCTCCCTCTCTCTGATGGGATGATGGGACCTGGTCCCCTAAAAGGAAAAGACCATGTATTTGAAAGCAACTCAGTCCCTGAATTTTCCCATGTATTTCAGCATCCAGGATCACTGGCACCTCTGCCACCCCAATACACCTACAACACCTAATTAGCTTACTTGACATTCCCACCATCATCTCCAGTCCTTCCCCTCAGTTTACAAATCCTTTCAAGTCTCCCTGTTTTATGAAAACCTCCCTTTGATTCTTCCACAGTCTTAAAATGGGATTCTCTCTCCTCTTGTTACTGCCAAGCCATTAGGAAAAAATCATCTATTCTCACTATCTCCACTTTCTCACTATTCCCAGTCCTCCATCTTTTGTAATATGGATTCCATTCCCTACTTCTCTATTGAAAACAACTGGATCCTAGTTCACTGATGACCTCTGTGCTCCATGAGGATTTGCTGAATTGTTGAGACTAGTCACTGAGCAGGTCTGCGACATTAGATTTGCTCCGAATTCAATAATCGCAGTATTCAGAAGCCTAGGTCAGAGCCTTTCGCAGTCATTGAGGACAGTAATGACAATGAACTGAAGCTGCCAAAGTCTCAGCACGTCTGCTTTGTAACTTCAGGGAAGGCTCATCCCCCTGGGATTAGCCTCTGAACAGCAGAACGCCTCCCACACAGAATGACGCTACCTAGGCCTGTGGCAACCCTGGGGCAACTGCCTCTCCCAACTGGGACAGGCAGTGCAGCAAGTAGTGGCAAAAACTAGCTGTAGGAACCTTCCATGCTGGTTTACTGAAAAGCTGGCCTCTCTCCCAGGGCAAACGAGAGAGAGAAAGGCAGTGGGAATGATTGCAAATGATTGCTTTGGGAGCTATGCACCAAATAATTTCTTTCTCCTCTCACTTCCTCCCCACCCCCACCTTGAACTTGGGATGGATACCCCAGGTCTTTGGAGTCTAAGCATCTTTCCTTTTCACCACGTGGCCTCTGGTGGCAAACCCCTCCCATCCCCTTGTGCTGTGTTTGTATTTCCTCCTAGGTGTAACCGTCTGCCCTTCTGTGTCCCTGGGGAGACTTTGGGAGATTTCTGCTTGACTGAATGTCATTTCATGACACCTAAGGGCTCTAGAGGTAGTTCTTGAGCTGATCTCTTGGCCAAGGGTTAATGATTTCTGACAAGAATTGACCTCAGCTTAGTTCATAGACTAGCCTGTGTTCTAAGCACCCTCTTTCGGTAATATTCAGGAAAGATCCAGCCCCCTCACCTTGAGATTCCTCTAGGAGGAAGGCTATGCTTCTCTTTTCCTTCTATACACCAGACATGTTCTGTTCTTTGACCCCTTAGTATATCACTGTATACAGTAAGCATTTAATAAATACTTGTATAATAACAGAACACATGAATGAAAAATGAATTTAAACAAGGTGAAAAAATTCAAGATAATTTTTAGTGACCTGCTTGGCCAAGACTGTTGATACCATGTTATTATTATCATTAATTATAATGGTCAATAAAATAATATATTTCTCTGGTGTTTTGAAAGTTAGCAAACACTTTGGCTCTGTTCCCAGCCCTAGCGTAGCCTCCATAGCACCATGGCCAGCTGCCAAACTCAGTACACCAGGAAGGTAGGATGATACAATAGAAAACCTCTTAGATCTGGAGTTAAAGGACCTGGGTTCAAACCTCAGCTCTGTTGCTTACTACCCATTTGATCTTGGGCAAGTTACCTGACCTCCTTGTGCCTCTGTTTCCTCACCTATAAAATGAGGTGGTGAGACTAGGTGACTCCTGAAGTCTCTTCTAGGAATAAATCTATGATCCTACTATAGCACCTGCTTTGGGGCTACTTCCCCAAGCGGGCACTCATACTCAATTTGGAGTCCTGAGAGGGGGATGATTCTAGGAACAACCTGTAGAGGCTGATTTTCTGACATTGTCCTTCACAAGTCCCAACCACTTTGCTTTCCACTGATAATCAGCCAGTGACTTTAATTTTTGACAAAGACATTTACTAAATATAGCAAGAATTATTGCCAAAAAACATTCTACCGACACCTGGCACTCATTTTTACACAGATACATACAATATCCATGAGAAGAGTGGACTCAAACTTAAAATGCAATGATGGTGAGTTACAGATATAGAGAAAATGTGTGACCATGGGATGCTTCCCAATTCCTAGTCTTAAAAACTCCTTTCTTCTTTCATAGAATTTTCATGAAGTTAATTAGTCAACAAATATTATTAAGCACCTACTATGTACCAGATTCTGTGCTAAGCACTGGGGATACAAAAAAAAAAAAAGATAAAAAATAGCCCCTCCCCTCAAGGGGATCACAGTCTGGCAGGGGAGTTCCTCTTGGGAATAGCTCCCTCTGGAGTGTGTAGCCAAGTTGGACTGTGACAGTTTGTCCCACTGTTGAGTCCATAGCCAGTATTTCTGAAGGAATACCACTCTCTGGAGCTGTCTTCCCTCTAGTGGCTGTTGGTCCTTGTCCATATGTCCTCAATGTAAGTCATTTCCTGCTAGAGACAAAGTGATCTCTACTTCACTCACCTCTAATCACTGATGGTATCTCTGATGGGACCTCTGGATCTTCCAAACTCACAAGTTTCCCTGGGCACTCCTGTCTTGGGGTGCTAATTTATTTAAGATACAAGAAAGAACACATGATGTGCTCAGAGATGTCATGAATTAAGAGAACATGATGGCCATGTTCTTCTTGCTACCCATCTTTCAAAGAGACATCTCAAAGTTTTCCTACCTTCCCATATCTGTGAAGGAAAGAGAAAGATGAAGAGGATGGGTTGCCCATTTTGTATAAATATATATATATATAATATGTGGAAATGAATATATTTCCAGTTCTAAAGAGATTGTTTAATTCAACAACTAAGCTCTAATTCACTCTATCACAATCTACCCTCCTCCACTTCCCTGTATAGACCACTTAGCTGTAGCTCTAAACTGGAGCTTTAATATTGATCAATTAGAATGTGGAAGAAGGAATGTAAATCCATTTTTTTATGCCTAAAATAACCAAGAGCAGATTCTCAGTAAAAAGGTAAACTAATGACTGAATGAAGATTTATTTGTTGTTGTTGATTTGTGTCTAACTCTTCATGAACTCATTTGTGGTTTTCTTGGAGTGGTTTGCCATTTCTTTCTCCAGTTTATTTTATAGATGAAGAAACCAAGGTAAACAGGGTTAAGTGACTTGCCCAGGGTCTCATAGCTAGTAAGTGCCTGAGGACAAATTTGAGTCTTGACTTCTTGACTTCAGACCCAACACTATATCTACTTCACCTCCTAGCTGCATGAGTATTTATTAGGTACTTACCATTCGACATACACTGGAAAAACAAATACAAAAAGACAGTTCCTGCCTTTAAGGATCTTACATTTTAATAGAAGAACACAAAACATTTGGTAGAGTGGTGGCCTGAGAATGGACAGGGATGATGACTGGAGTCAATCTACAAGACTATCAATAGTCAGTTTGACTAATGTTCCTTGAGCTAGAGCTGGAAAATGAATGGGGGCTATGTAGAGGAACAGGTACAGATTGCTTCATGGCAAGAAGATAGCTGGAGAGAAGTCTAGTGGGTCTATATTGGGTTAGATAAAGATATCTCTCACTCATCATTGTCCCTGCTCCAAAGTAGGGGCTGGAAGGCGGGCTGGGTTGGAGGTAGAGGCAGACTGCAGGCAGCTAGAAGCATGGCTGGAAAGCAGTATTACCATCCCACTGGCATAATCTGTGTGTAACAACTCAATACATGAAAGAAACAGGGTTTCCTCATGTTGGGTACTCCCTGATGCAACATGGAACACAATGCTTTCATAACTTAGTAGACAGCCTTTAAGAGTTTTCATGGTCAAAAAATATATCTCTATGTATGTGATGTATGTAACCATCCTAGTATGTGACCATGTATGTCACCATACATGTATACATACATGCATGTGACCATCCTAGTGAGGAACTACTGACATCAGACACACAGTCCAACACTGGGCCCAAACTCTAAGATTTTCTGAGTCCATAGAACCTGCTAGAACTTATACTCTACCAACAAAACCACTGAGCACCCAGGGTCATTTCTACTCGGTAATGAAGCATGAGTATAGGACCTTAGCAGAGGCTTTATGTACACAGCTTTTTTAATTCTACCATGACACCAAAAACTCCTTTGCACCATACTTCAGGGCTTGGTTATGGGGTTCTGAGTGATCTCTTCAAAGATACAGCTTCTTCTCTATCTCAACAGGGCCCCTTCAGCTTAGACCTCCCACATTCATCAGCATGTGAACACTGGGGAGAAGCTCTAGTAGAAGAAGGAGAGCTAGCTGGTCCGGTGATAAACGTGCTAGCCTTACAATAAGAAAGATCTCATTTTGAAATCTGCTTCAGATACTTACTAATCATGTGATTCTAGGTAACTCACCCTCCCCATGCTTCAATTTTACCATCTGTAGCATGAGAATAATAACAGCACTTACCTAGTAGGGGTGTTGTGAGGCTCAAATAAGATCACATGGGGAAAGTACTTTGCGAACTTTAAATACTACATAAATCCTAGTCATTATTAATAAATACATTGGGTTGAGGCTACTAGGTGCTGCAATGGATAAAGTGTTAGGCCTGGAGTGAAAAAGATTCATCTTGCTGAGTTCAAATCCAGCCTCAGACACTTACTAGTTATGTGACCCTGGGCAAGTCATTTAACTCAGTTCCCTCATCTATAAAATGAGCTGGAGAAGGCAAATCACTCCATTATCTGCCAAGAAAACTCCAAATGGGTTGATGAAGATTTGGACAATCTTCAATATGTACTTGGTTCATCACTTCTGTTTCCAGAGGTAAACAGCATTTTTCTTCATGAGTCCTTTGGATCATCGTATTGATCAGAGTAATTAAGTCTTTCTCAGCTGACCATTACACTATTGTTTCTTTAAATAATGTTCTGTTCACTTCACTTTTTATCAGTTTGCTAATGTCTTCCCAGGTCTTTCTGAAACTGTCCTACTCATCATTTCTTGTAGCACAATTAGTATTCCATCATAATCACATACTACAACTTGTTCAGCTATTCCACAATTAATGGGCATCCCTTAAATTTCCAATGTTTTGCTGCCACAAAAAGAACTGCTATAAATTCTTTTGTACATATGGGTCCTTTTCCCTTTTTTCTATCTCTTTGGGATACAGACCTAGTAATGGTATTGCTGGGTCAAAGCATACGTACAATGAGTATGCCCTTTGGGCAGAGTTCTAAATTGCTCTTCAGAAGGACTGGACTAGTTCAAAATTCCACCAGCAATGCATTAGTGCCCCTATATGTCTACATCCCCTCCAGCATTTGTCATTTTCCTTTTCTGTAACATTAGCCAGTCTTCTAAATGTGAGGTGGTTCCTCAGAATTGTCTTAATTTGTATTTCTCTAAGAGATCAGTAGTGATTGAGAACACTTTTCATCTGACTATTGATAGCTTTGATTTCTTCTGAAAACTACCTATTTGTATCCTTTGACCATTTATCAGTTGGGAACAGAAGGAAGAATTTAAGCATGAAGAGAAGAGAACTTAGGAAAATAGGGTTTCCTTAAAGCAACTTAAACAAAAATAATTTAAGAAATAATAACATCTTTAAAGAGAATGAAGTTTTTTAAAAAATCCCAATTCAGAAAAAGAAAACCATATTAGAGACAAGGATAAAAATATAAACCTAACTCATAACTTTACATGTGAATGGATTAAATAATCCAATAAAACAAAAGAGTCACAAATTGAATAAGAAAACAAAACCCCCAAATCTGTTGCTTATCAGTATGGTTTTTTCTTTCATTCTTTTTTTAAAAAATATTATTTGTTATGTGGAGTGGGTCCTGTGAAATGAGAGGGGTACATATAGAAGAAATCACTCAATATAACAACAAATTACATTAATCAAAATTTTAAAAGCAAAAAAAGAAGAGTTGGACAAGACTGAAAATGACTGAACGGTAATGTTACACAGGTAATTAAGAACTGAACTCAACTAAAATCTAAATTCAGGTGCTCACACTCCAGAGCCTGTGAGAAGCTTGGCAACTGAGATGCTGTTTGATAGTCTAGTTTACTTTTGGTTTGTCTATCAGAGATCTGCCTTCCATAGAAAGGTGGGCTTTTTCCTTGAGGATCCTTGACAGCGAAATCCACAAATGGGAGATAAACCATGGTCCCTGATCACAGGTGATATGAGAGGGGAGACCATGGAAATGGAGAATTAACTTCATGAATAGCCCTATGGCTTCCATAGGGGTGGAAGGTCTACTACAGGAGAGGAAGTGAACAATCTCGGTTAGGATATGTACCTTCACCAAAATGGAAACAAACTCCTGGGATAGTGTTAGGTCCATGATAAAGTTCAGTGTGATTATTAATGAGAGATGGAGGGGGAGTCAACAGAGATTACAACAATAGTCTTGACTTCCTCTTAGGGGTCCTTAGTCCAGGTAGATATGCGCTTTACAGGAGGGGCAGATGTAATGTTGTATTCATGGTCATCTAAATTCTAGGGTGATAGTATATGCAGTGTCTACATAAATTAATAATAATAACTAACATTTACATAGTGCTTCCTGTGTCTGAAGCACTGTGCTAAGCACTTTACAATTTTCATCTCATTGGATCCTCACAATAAGGGGATGGTGGAGGAGAATTGCTGTTGTTATCCCCATTTTATGATAGAGGAAACTGAGGCAGACAGAAGTTAAGTGATTCATCCAGGGTCACACAGCTAGTGTCTGAGGCCAAATTTGAATTCAGATCTTCCAGACACTAGACCCGACTCTCTATCCACTGGACCACCTAGCTGCCCCTAAATTACCAGTAGGCTGTCACAGCAGAGATGGAGCACAGTCTATTAAGTTTGATCATAAGTTGAGGGATGAGATCCAAGAGCTAGTTCAGTAACCCAGAAGAGATTGACCCTCTTTCAGGTACAGGAATCATACACCAGACTATGGGGCCTGGCCATTGGAATCTTGGGCATGCTGCACATGGGTTTGGTACCCAGGGAAGATGGATGCAGCTAGAAACCAATGGTGAGAAGAAATGGGGTGGGTTAATCTCATTATAAAACTGGATTTCATTTTGTATCCTTGTGTGAATTAAATTAAATTTTATGTGCTAAGAAAGTAAGCCTTACTCTCTGCTCCATCGTCATTCCCTTTCCCCAAGAAGCAGGGGGCATTTAGAGAAACAAAGGGCAACATCTAGAGATTATCAGCAGAGTAAAAATGGGATGGATACTCCACTGGACTTCGTTGAACTCTAGATTTTTAGAGCCAGAAGGGATCCCAGAGATCACCTAGACCCTAGGCCAAGCCCCTATTTTACTGATAATGAAACTGTGCTCTACCTAAAGGCATCTGGTACAATTGATAGAGCACTAGGCCAGGAAGACTGGAGCTCAAATTTGTCCTTGAACACCTATTAGCTATGTGATCCTGTGTGAATCATTTAATCTCTGCCTGCCTCAGTTTCCTTATTTGTAAAATGAAAGTGATAATCGCACCTACCTCCCAGGGTTGTTGTGAGAATCGAATGAGGTAATATTTGTAAAACACTCAGTGCTTAATAATGTTTATTTTCTTCCTTCCTTCTTTCTTTCCTTCCTTCCTTCCCTTCCTTCTTCTTCCCCTCCTTTCCTTCATGCTTTCTTCCTTCCTTCCTTCCATCTATTTGGACTGACTTATTCCAGATCATAAAGAGTAAGTGGCAAAGTCAATATATTAAGCTTAGTCTTCCAACTCCAGACCCAGTGGACTTCCCATTACAACATGCTGACTCCCATGCTTATATCTACTAAATAAATTAAATGCTTCCTCCTCCCTTCCCCCTACTCACACCACACACACACACACACACACACACACGCACACACGCACACATGCACACGCACGCACGCACACACATACACTCACTCTCTCTCTCTCTCCCTCTCTCTCTCCCCCCATGCACTCTCAGTTGAGGAAAGTTTATTGCCTAAGGGATTGAAGGAGAGGATCTAGAGTGAAGCAGCAAGGGGAAAAGAGGTGGGTAGATATCGTTAGCTTCCTATCTGACTTCTTGCTACTCAGAAATTTTGTGAGTTTGTCAAAGTGTGTCACAGCAGTTAGCCAAAGAGTGTTACCAAAAAGAAACAAAGAACTGCCAATCTTGCTTCAAGCAAGTGTGGAGGGCAAGGAAAATCTTGCAATTACCTGTCGAGTTTATTATGTTTGTGTTTCTGCTAGTAACAAGTAACACCGATGTGCATCTGCAAAGTTCAAGTTGGTGTCAGAACGAAAGAACTATAGGAACACATCTCTGCTCTCTACGTTGTCAAGATGAATGAAGCGTTCTTTGAAAGAAAGAAAGAAATGCTTCAAGGCAGAAACTATGAAGAAAAAAGATGTGAGGCAGAGGAGGATTCCAGACACTGTAGTGTCTTGATACAGTAGCTTGGGTTGGAGAGTGAGTTTTATAGAAAAATTAGGTGAGCCATTCAACTGCTGAAAGCAAAGTTGGGGCACGTGCTTGTATGTACACATGTGTGAGCATGTACATGTGTGCATATGTGTGTGTATTCTTTTAACTCAACATACTCAACACTGGAAGCACAGAGTGAAAGGCAGGCACAAGAACAGGAGAGCAATAACTGATATCTAAGGCAGGACAGGAGTCAATACTTTCAAAACAGGATTCAGCAGGATAGGGAAGAAACACAGTCAGATGCATTGGTAGAGCCTTGGGTGTGATGGTTTTGAAACCATGGCAAGGGAATGAAGTCCACTGTTCTCCCTATGATAGGCTGCCCCATGGACTTGGCCCATGGCTTCACCAAGTTCTCATCATGCCTTCCGGGTCAGTGGATAGGATTCCTGCATCAAATATCACCCCATGGATCCAAGCAGCACAGGGATACTGAAGACCACTAGAAGTTGATCAGGAAAGGGCAGGGTTTGCCTGTTGATCAGGAGTTTCTAGCATAAAAATTCCTAGTTATAAATGAATTTACAATAATAATAACTAATGTTTATGCGGTGCTTAAAGGATTACAAAACCCCTTACATATCTTATAGAGATTGGCACATAGACAGAACTCCTTGAAAGCATCTCTCAACATGGAGAAGCTAGGAAGTACATTGACAAGGCCATGGAGCATCTATAGACATTCTGTAACTAGTTGTTGTCTACTAACCATATGATGAATGGCAGCCTCTTTGCCTGGCTGCAGCTGAGGAATGGGAACTAGACATGCCTTCAAAAGACCTTTGTGGGCTTTGACAGTCCTCTTTGGGTCTCACTATTTTCAGTTGTTCTCTTTTGGTTTGATCCCCTTGCAGATGGTATCTGATGAGACAATGCTATAAGCAGAAAGGTCTTGGGCCTTCCCTCTCTGAAGCTGACATGTAGCCTTGTGAAATTGGGGCTCTGTTCATCTGCCTCAGCATTCATTCTTTTCTGTGTTAGGTGAAGGGATTGGAAACTCCAATACTGTAAGGTGGAAAAGGTCAAGAGAATTAGCATACCAGCACCCCAGGGTCCTAGTATCCCAGAGTCTGAGTTTTGTAGCCAGCTCAAAATCAATGCTCAAGGAGCAAAGAATGACCTTTGGGACCCATTCCACTATTGGCTGAGACACAAAGGGTAGAAAGGGCAAGGGTGTCAGCAGACGTAGAGGATTGTCAGGGCCCTCATACCAGAAGAAGAAGTGATCTGGTGGCCAAGAGGATCCCACTGGCCAGAACAGAGCTCCTGGAATGAGGCTAATTAAACAACTGTATGGCCTACAAAGGGAAAGCAGCTCTGTCTCCACAGTGCTAAAAATATCCTGGCAATCCTCATCCTGGGAAGGAAGCTCTGGATTCTGCACAGGCTCTCAATGGGGCCAGAGATGGATGGAATGTGTCAATCCCAGGCAATATTTCCAGCATTGCCAGAGGCAGAATATGATCTTCCCTGCATCCTCCTATGTGATGGTTTTATCATTCAATAGCAATCAGTGGGGATCCCTAGCACTCCTGAGAAGAGGAAGGACTGAGTCATATTCAGTTTGAGTATCAGAGAACCACTAAGTTTCAGAGCTAGAAGGGACCTCAGTGACCATTTGGCTCCCCCATCCCCTCCATGACATATCTAACAGGTGGTCATCAGCCTTTGAACACTTTGAGTGAGGGAAAGAGCTGATGGTTAAATTTTTAGTGAGGACACTTCCATCTCAGAAACTGATAAACACTACAAATCAGGGTTTGACATTATTTAGTTGATTGTCTAGACTTTAAAAAATGATGAAGAGAATGCTAATAAAGGGAAGGAAGGAGGAAGAAGGGAATAAGCATTTATTAAGTGCTTACTATATACCAGGCACTATGCTAAGGACTTTAATAATAATAACCACAATAATAGCCAATATTTGCATCGTGCCCTTGTGTGCCAGGCCTGATCTCTATGCTGGCTGGCATGAAAGTTTTAGTCTGCTCTGTTCTTCTGACTCACCTGGCCTGATTCACTCCATCCTTACTCAGTCTGGTGGTCCTTCATTCCCAGGGACTCACCTTAAGTCAAGTGCCAGTATACAAGAGAAAGATCAGGCCCATGAATGACTGCTGCAGCACATCTAGTCTGGTTAAGATAGGAAAACTTAATCTCAAAAAAATTTCTTTTTTTTTTTAACGAGTCAAGAGGCATGTTCTAACCATCAGTGGTCAGTGGGAAAGCTATCACTATCCTTTTCTATGTTACGGGGAGTAGGCTGCTCCCTGGATAGTTCAGTGCTCATATATTACTCCGGCACTAAGTAGCAGGTAGGAGAACCCGAGCCAATGTTCTCTGAGCTTCGAAGGCAGATCCCCATCATGTGTTAAGCTGTTGGCAGCTGAGCTGAGAGAATGTTACAGAAAACACCCTCAGCTTCAACTATAAATGCACCCAGGCCTCAATCTGGGCTAATACATCATTCCAAAAATTGATCCATCAGTGCCTGAGTGTTTCATAACAAGTTCTGATTTAGGGTGTGAATGTTGAATCCTGTCCAAATCAGGGACCACATGTGAGAGCAATCAGGCCAACTGCTATGGGAGGGGGAGGATTTGCCTAGTCAGTGTAGGCAGGGTCTAAATAAGTTAATGAAAGTAAGAGTAAACTCAAAAATCAGATTGGTTTGGTCCCAGGGTATCTGCAGAGTGATAAAATCCAGGGATAGGGAGACTAATTACTGGAACAGGGATTTGAACCTGAGAAGTTCACATTCGATTAGGAAGCCAAATTGCAGGGGCTTCCAGGGTGCTAACTATTAGTGCGACTCAACCAATCTCCCCAAATCCTTGGACCTTTGATGGCTGTTTCCTGCTCCTACCAAACAGCAACATGTCCATGTGATCAGAGTAGAAAATATGTTACTTCCTAATCAAGTCAATGCCATCAGAAGGCCAAAACTTCTTGTTAAAGGTACTAGCACATTCTACAGATGCCTGTCCTAGCTGCTCTCCTTCCTGTCTTTGGTATCACCACCACAACTTTCACTCAGAGTATTTTTTACCAGGTGGAAAACAATTTTTTGTTATGACTCTATCTAGAAAGTCTCTCCCATTTTCTTGTGACAGGCTATCTCTATTCTAGATACAAATTCCCCTTTCTCCTGCCTGGTACCTTCTTCCTTTTCTATTAGGCAGTTTGACATAGTAGCTAGAAGAATGGTCTTAGAGTCATGGAAAATGAATTCAAATCCCACCTCAGATGCGTAGTACCTGTGTGACCCTGGGCAAGCAAGTCACTTAGCCTCTGAGTTTTCCTATCTGTAAGATAGAAATAATAAAAGCAGGGTTATCATAAGGAGGAAATGAGATAAGGTATGTGAGATAAGCCTCAAGGTGCTACATAAATTTTAGCTATTATTATAATAGAATTTTTTTTTATTTTTGGAAAATTTCAGGCTAGAACCAGCTATTATCTGTAAATACTGGATTAAGGGAGATTCCAATTATCTCTTTGAGGCCCTAAGGCAGGGGTTCTTAAATTCCCAAGTGGTCCATGAATAGATTACAGGGGATCATGAGGATGGATGAGGGGGAAAATGTATATCTTGATTTTTGCTAACTTGTAACTGAAATTTAGCATTTCCTTCAATTAGGAATGTAGGTAACAGACCATAGTAGTAATAGCAGTGCCTGTGACTTTGTCACCAATGGAAATCACATATATTTTCAAATCACGTTCCAGTTATTAGAGCAACTGCCACCTCCCACATGATTGCAGTCAGCTTGCCTAAAGATGCTTGAGAGAACCCTATCCTCCCTTTGCAGAAAGAACTAGGGGAGCTTTAATTCTATTTGTGAAATGGGATTTTCAACACTTGTACTCATCAAGACAAAAACCAAAATCAACATGACGTGTGTTACCGTTGACAAAAACCACAGTACAATCAACTGTTCTTATTTAAGCTAAACAACATCTTTCACACTGCTGTCTTAAAAAAACAAAATTTAACTCCAACATGACTATATTTTAAATGTATTATTTTGTGATTGAATGCATTAATACAGAAGCACACATATTACTATATCACAAATTTGGTTTTTTAATGTTTTGGTAACTGTATTTCAAGATAATTGTGACCAGCTACGTGGTACGGTGAATAGAGTGCCAGGTCTGAAGTCAGAACAATTGATCTTCCTGAGTTTAAACCTGGACTCAGACACTTATTAGCTGTGTGACGCTAAGCAGGTCATTTAACTCTGTTTGCCTTAGTTTCCTCTTCTGTAAAATGAGTTGGAGAAGGAAATGGCAAACCATCCCAGTATCTTTGCCAAGAAAACCCCAAATGGAGTCACAAAGAGTCAGACATTACTAAAACTGTTAAACAACAACCACAAATTTCAATATAATTAGTTTCCTTTGTAATCTTATGTATTTTCTGCATTTAACAACATTATTCTGAGGAGAAATAGTCCGTAGGCTTTACTAACTAGTTTGCCAATGACCAATAAGATCTCCCAACTTAAAGGAACCTTAGCATATTGTCCAACAGAAAGCTGTTTCCCATGAGATGGGCTGGCCCAGGGGGTAATACACACACACACACACACACACACACACACACACACACACACACACACACACACATCTATATAACTCATTAGGCTGAAAACAATGAAGGCCATTGTTCTTCTGGGTCATTGGGTGGCTGAAGAGACTGGTGGAATTAAAGATTAGTGAAGAAGAGGTGCTAGTTTAACCCTTTGCTCACTATAGAAAGTAGGTGATTTACAGATGGTCCCATACCTAGTTAGTGTTAAGAGCTTAGCCAGCTGGGATAGATTAGACCCAATACCCCTCTCCCTACCCACAGGTGCAAATGTCCCATCCTATGAGAAATCTCTGGGAGTGAGATTCATAAAGAGTTTGTATTTGAACCCCTGGGACAGCTTCTCTCCACCCTGTGAAATGATCAGATGGACTCAGTGTGGGGCCAGTAAGCAGAGCCTATGACTACTTATTTCCTTCCTCTAAGGTTTCAGGTACTCCCTAAGGGCAACCAACCGCTGTATACTGGGCCATCACCAGTCTTGTAAACTTTTGTCTTGCCATTGGACTTCTGATGACTCTGGAAGAGAAAGTGAAGCTGACAAATTTGTGTCACATAAATCCAGTTGCAGGAGTTAAGATATCACCCCCTGATGTCACTGGTCCTCGAAAATGGAAAACAAACAACAAGGGCAGCCAGCTCTTCCAGAATGTGATAGGTGGTGGGGTTGCTTTGCAGGAAGGCAAATGTCTGGGCCATGTTTGAGTTGAGAACCAGGGATCAGGTTGCTATAGTTTGAGTATTAGACAATACTATCCCTGCTACCTAGACAGATGATAGGGTAGAGGATGGGAATTTCAAGAAATCATGGTGAATAGGGGAAAATTAACTGCGCCCAAGGAAAAGAATCATCCTGGGAAAGGGGGAATGGAGCAAAAACTTGAGAATACAAACAAAATTGAGGCAAGCAATGATTTTAAAGCCAGGAGAACAGCACAGAGTTGGATAGAGTTCACAATGAAGGGCAGCAGTAGGCATCTGAAAGATGATGGTTTGTCTCCCACAGCACCTAATTCTTCCCCTTTGCACCTATGTGACCTTGAGCAACTCATCTAATTTCTCTGGGCTTCAGTTTCCTCATCTGTAAAATAAAGTCATTGTACTAAATTAGGGGTTCTTAGCCTGGAGTCAGTGAAATTTATAAAACAATATCTTGATGACTGTTTTTTCAATATAATTGTTTTCCTTTGTAATCCTATGTATTTTATGCATTTTAAAATATTATTTTGAGAAGGGATCTATACTATAGGTTTTACCAGACTACCAAAGGGGTCTATGACCCCCCAAAACATTAAGAACCCTTGAGTGAAATATTTTCTGTGGCCCCTTCCAGTTCTGAATCTATGATCCTGGTCGTGATCTTAGACAACACTAAACGGCAATTTGAAGATTGCTGTTGCATCCAGCTGATGGAATCCCCAAACAGCTGCCTGTGACCTTTTCAATCAATTGATAATTATTAAATAACTACAATTGCCAGGCAATGTGCTAGCCATAAGAGACCTGAAGACAAAATTGAAATAGTCTTTGCCTTCAGGAAACTTACAGTTTACCAGGGGAGGCAGAAAAAAACCATGCAAAGTGGAGGCTGGGGGAGGGAAGGGCAGGGAAGCACTAGAAATTAGAGGATGGAGAAAGGTTTCACATAGGGGATTATACTTGAGACTAGTCATTAAGGAAATGAGATTGTAAGAGGTGAAGGTAAGGAGGAAGTAGTAAGTGTGAGAGACAGTAACACAAAGTCACAGAGACAAAATATAGAATGTCATGCATGAGGAACAGTCAGGAGGTGGGGTGCTTGGAACAAAGAAAGGATATAACATACAATAAGGCTGGAGAGGTAGATTGGAGGCAGGTTGTGAATGGCCAAATGGAAGAGTGTGAATTTGACCCTAGCAGGAAATGGACCAAAGGAAACAAGCATTTATTATATAACACCTACTATATGCTAGGCATTGTGCTAAATGCTTTACAAATATCTCATTTGATTAAAAGTAATAACCAACCACTGAAGTCGATTGAGCAGATGACTGACATATTCAGCCCTAAATCAATATCTGGTGAATTTGGGCTGAATCAGCATCAAGAATCCTTTAATATTTCTGTGTCCCCCACCACTAGTTGGCTTAACTGTCCATCAGCACCTAGTCAGTGGTAAATGTAGAGCAGTCAATTAAAACCATTGTTGAAAGGCCAGACTCTGATGAACAGATTAAGCAGCCAGGATAATGCTGAAAAAGGAGAGCAATGTGGCCTATTTCCATTGCATCTTTAAGAGAATTATTGCAATTCCTCGGCCCTATCAGTAACAAATATAGCTCATTAATAAAGAACTTCATGATTAACAAAGTGCTTTCCTCACAAAAGCCCTGTGAGAAGTGGTGCAAACATTATAATCCTTATTTTACCAGTGAGGGAAAGTGAGAGCCAAAGGGATTCAATGACTTGCCCAGGGACACACAGCTAGATGTCAGAGCTGGGCCTTATTCAAGGTTCCTAGGTCCCATCAGTGCCAGGGAAGCAGGCTACTGATCAAGCAATAAATTGATCAAGTGGCAAGGACGTGTAGTGTATACTTGGGCCACCAGGTGGTGCTGTCATTAATCATTATGCATGCCTCAGCTTTCCCAGAGAAAGGTGGCATTTTCCCCACGGCTCAGCAGAGGACATTCCATCTACATACTCAAACAGTTCCCCTTCCCTATCACTCTGAGTTCACATGGCTCTTGTTGCCTCCTAATTGGCTCAATATAGATCTAAAGGTATAATCTAGAACATGTTCAAAAATGACTAAAAAAGAGTTCTTTTCATTTTTTCACTCAAGCTCCCATGCCACTAATCAGGAAAGCTCCTGCACTCTATCTTTTTTTTTTTTTTTTTTTTTTTTTTTTTTTTTATTAATTTTTTTATTTTTTTAATGTTTAACAATCACTGCCATACAATTGCGATTTTATCCCTCCCCACCCACCCCCCACTACCTCCCTCCCTCCCCACGACTGCATACAATTCTGTATAGATTCTACATATACTTTCCTATTGAGTATATTTTCACTATAGTCATGCTATGTAGTCAGACTAAGATAAATGAAAGAATCCGTATAACAAATCAGAACATGATACACAAACAGATACACATACACAAACATGATCTGCTACATTATGTGAGTGACTTCCATATTTCTCTCTCTGAGTGTGGAAGGCATTTTGCCTTGAGGTCCACCATTGGGATTTTTTTTTTTTTTTCAGAAGTTCTTGTGTTATTACAAAAATCTAAGTCTACCAGAAAAAACTCTCACACACTGTGGTTGTTGCTGTCCTGCACTCTATCTTAAAGGACCTCATTTATAATAAGGCAGACAATTGAGGTTTTGGTGGTCACGTGATCTATTAAAAACCGCACAAACACAGTAAATAACTATAGGTAGAACTTACAATAGGTCAAAAATACCAAGAAATCACCTTGCCAGATCATTTCCTCCTCAAAACCTTCTGACCATTTCTCGAGACAGAATTCCTGCCTTGCCACTCTTTGTCTCAGCTAGTAAGACAATTAGGGACAGAAGATCTGTGAAAACTTTTTTTTTGAGACTAGATTTCTCAATTCCCTGGGGCAAGGAAATGTCAGAGGAAGGGAATTTGTCCTCCTTCCTGCTTACTAGCAGCCACAGGCTCTCAAAAAGCTATTCATTCAGGTGCCCAGGAATCTGTCTTTGTTGTGGATCTTACCCCCTATTACTTTCCCTTCCTAAATCTCTTCATATATGACTCCTATAGTCCCAGGAGGAAACTAACATCTCAGTTCCAGATCCACTCTGAGCTCTGGCTGAGCCCAGTCACAGAAGTTGAAAACACTGGAAATTTCTAGCATGGTGGACATGGTTGAAAGTATCAGTCTGTGAACTGGAGCAGCCAGATCCTTATGGCTAGCACTGGTGACCAGCACACAGCTCCACATCTGGCTTCCAGATGCATAGGAAGAAAGGAAAGAAAGGGTGGACTGGAGGGTCAATCTCCAGGTAGAGCCCATGAAAAAGGGCAAGGTAGAGCAACACACTCCGAAGGAGAATCTCCCCCTGCATCCTGCCTTCATACCAGTCTCAAGCTTGGGGCAGGGGAGTGGGGGGGAAGCAACAGCATCATAGAGTTTGCTACATGGGTTTAAATGAAGGAGCAAGGAAGCATTTTATTAAGTGCCTCCTTGTACCAAGTGCTTTACAAATATTTTCTTGTTTTATCATCATATCAACTCTTTGAGTTTAAGACAGCAAAGATATCCTCGTTTCATAGATGAGGATAGTGCTTTTAAGTATCTGAAGTCAGGTTTGAACTCAGGTCTTCTGACTCCAGCTCCAGTCTTCTAAACAGTGTGCCCTCTAGATGCCCCTTTCCTATAGCTCAGATTTGCCTGAGATATAAGGAAGGAAAGAAAGAAAAAGAAAGAGAAAGAAAGGAAAGAAGAGAGAAAGAGAAAGGAGGGAGGAGGGAAGAAAGAAAAGAGGGAAAAGAGGAAGGGAGAGAAAAAGGAAGGAAGGGAGAGAGAGAGGGAAATAAGCACTTACTAGGTGACTATTATGTGCCTGGCTAGGTGCTAAATGCTTTACAAACATCTCATTTGATAGGAGAAGGCAAAGCTATTAGAAGTCAGATAGGTCCTAGAAATTCTCTTGTTTTTTGTACTCAACATTCATGTTGATGTATCTCTGGGGACAGGTTAGGGTTAATATAGCCCTAAGTTTTATACATCAAGCAGGACTCAAACATCCTTCTGCAGAACACCTGACTGAAGGGGTCGAATATTTATCCAGCCTGCATAAAACATGAAATGCCCCAGTGGTCCCTGAGCCAAAGCAGGTCTGCCATGTCCTTGATCCTCTCTCTCCATGCTATATTAATATACATATGGATCCCCCCTCCTCCTTCCCTTCCTCACCACCCCCAGGGACTGTGTGCCAAACTCATTGCTAAATATATATTAATAAACTCTGATCCATTATGACTGTCTCATGGTTTCCCCCTGCCTTTTGCTGCCTGCAAAATATTTTTCCGATTAGAAGGCCACCTGCTGTTTCGTCTATTACCAGTGAAACTGGATGAGTCTCCTTGGGTCCACTGGGGGTTGGTGAGTAAAGCTATTGTACCAGGTTGAGAGAGAAAGAATTAAAAAGGAAGTTAATGCTGTCACCAGGGAATACCTGGAGAAAGAAAATGCCACTCCAGGAAAAGCAAGGTAGCACAATGACTTTCTGAAATGTGCAGCCCCACTCAGGACAGTAGTCCTTTAGGTGGGATCTAGAGATTCCAAACGTGAAGATTGTTTCAGAGAATTCTACAATGGGAAGTGACTTGAAGGGGGCCAGAAGTAGGGGAGGGAGAGATCTTAATAGCAGGATTGGGTCTCATGGTACCCATATGCCTGATTCTCTCTCTCTCTTCTTTTCCAAAAAGGCAGGTAATATCATAAATAGCAATAAAAACCTTTTGAATTATACTAATCATTGGAAAAATTGCATCATTTGAGGCCAGTTTGATGTAAGCCTTGAATAATGCTGCACTGGGAGTAGGACAAGACCTTTTGTGCCATGAGAGATGATATCTCTACACATCTGTCACTCAGTCCAACATCGCCTAGGGTAGGAGAAAGAGCATTGGGCCTGAAGTCTGGAGGCCTGGCTTTGGCGTCTGGCTCCCCTGCTTACTAGCTTTGTGCATTGGGCAAGTCACAGAATTAATCAGCTATTCTATCATGCATCATCATTCCAATTGTCCTGTCTGCCCCTAGACTTGTCTTAAGGATGGACTTTTGGGAAGCCTGGAGAAGACAGCTTACTTCTCAATGCTTTGACTACATGTGTATATAAAATGGCTTGTCTTCTCATGGAGGAAGGAGAGAGGGAAAGAATATGGAACTCAAAATTTAATAAAACCAGTGTACATCTCAGTGTTTTCATTCAATTAGCCAAAAGCCATCATTTTATCCATTTATTCAACAGTCCATCAAACAATAGACAAAAGAATTGGATGATGATTTGTCTGATATAAACTTTGTAAAACACAAGATGGAAAGCATAAGAAAATAATAATTATTATCAAAACCAAGTAGGAACAGAATGAAATATATTATGAAAGCAGCTAGAAACCACAGTGATAGACCTGAAGTACAGAAGACCCAAGTTCAAATCTAGCTTCAGACACTCGCTAGCTGTGCAACCCTGGGCAAGTCATTTTAACCTCTGTTTGCCTCAGTTTCCTATCTGTAAAATGGGGATAATAATAGCATCTGCCTTCTGAGGTTGCTGTAAGGATCAAATGTGATGATCTTTGTGAAGTCCTGTATAACCACTGGTTATCATCATCTCTTCTTCCACCCTGCTACTGAAGTTATACCAATGGTGCTTTCAGCAAAACTTCAGAAGATGAGCTTGCACAGCAGTATTTTTGAAAGCAGATATTTTATCTCCCCATGCAAAAGTTCAAAGAATATTAAATATAATAGAATAATAGCAGGATAGGTACTTGTTCAAGGATCATTATTATCTGAACTCCATTGAACAAGATGGAAATGAATGATTTTCCTGTTGGTCAATGCAGATTATGCAAGGAAAAAGGAGGTGATGTGCAGTGTACCTCTGCATTAACCAAAACTGAACACCTACCAAATATCTACAGAGATACAATCAATCAACAAATTATCAATTGATATCCTACTATGTGTCAGGCACTGTGCTAACCACTGAGGATACAAGTTCAAAGAGTGAAGAAGTCTCTGCTTTCAAGAAGTTCCTATTTTAATGGAGGAAGATGTACATATTATATATCTATAGATACATATCATAAATATAAAGTTAATACATACAAATATATACAGTATAGTTAAACATAAAATAGCTTGGGAGGGAGAAAATTAGCAGTGGAAGGGTCAAGAAAGGTTTCATGCAGAAGCTGATGCCTGAGTTGCTTCTTGAAGGAAGAGAGAGACTCTAGAACCCAACAAGAGCACTCAATCCTTCACAACCTAACAGAGGACAAATCCTCATGCTATAAATACAGGCAATTAGTCTAGGTAATTAGCAACAGAAGAGTTGTCGATGTGAATACTGAAGGGAGATTCTACTGCAGAATTCCCTATGCTGATGACATCTTGGGCAAGTCCATGACCATAGCCTCTCTATGCCTCGGTTTCTTTAGTTATGAAATGGGAATAATGATATTTATACTACCTATATCCCATTATGAGGAAAGCACTTTATAAACCTTAAAATGCCATAGAAATTGAGTCATTACAATTGTAAATGTAGCTGTCGTCATACAGGCAGCTAGGTGGGTGTAGTGAATAGAGTGCTGATCTTGGAGTCAAGAAAACACCTTCCTGAGTTCAAATCTGGCCCCAGATACTTACTGGCTGTATGATCCTGGGTAAGTCACTTAATTCCATTTGCCAGAGATAAGTCATCTGTAAAATGAGCTGGAGAAGGAACTGACAAATCACCCCAGCATTTTTGCCAAGAAAACCCCAGATGGGGTCACAAAGGGTTAGGATTGAAAATGACTGAATAACAGGAAAATCGTTATCACATTCCAAATCTAAGATACAGTGACAAGCTTTGCAACCAGGTTGTGTTGTATTTACCGCACAACTAGCTATTGATTATCCATGGTAATTGACTACAGGGTAGCGTGGAGAACTGCCATCCTTTTAGCTATTAGCTTTTCTACCATAACACCCAAGCATCTGCTAGCTTATAGCCAAGTGTCATCTAATGTGGGTTTCACCTCTCTGATCTGGTTGGCTCTGTCCCCTACAGAAGGAGGTCAGGCCTCCCTGTGGGTCTGGCTAAGTCAGCTGGCTGCTGGGGGCGTAGGTTTCAAGTGGGAATGTGTCTGAGGAAAATTAAAGCCCAACCCAGCACTTCTTGGGAACAGAGCTGCAAAATGCCACCGCTGCAATTTCCCAAAAGACTAGTGAGAGATCCAGGGACAAAGAAATACTGTTCTGAGTGTGAGAGAGAACTCAACAGAATTTGCTACATCAGTTAAAACTTCCCAGGGAAAAAAAAAAGAAGAGTGGAGAAAAATCAGAAGTTGATAACGCTAGCCAAAGCAATTAAAGAGAATAAGATGTGCTCTTCCAAATATCATGGGGAAAGAAGATTATAGAGAGGAAATAAGACTTAATAAATGCAGAGGACCATGAAATTGATGAGGACCATAAAATGGCTGAAATACTCAATTTGTTCTTTGTTAGCCTTTAACTGAAAAAACAAAGAAAAGACATCTGGGCAATTAGGAAGTCATTGAGACTTGAAAAAAAATAGTTAACAATAAAATCCTGATGAGGGAATGTTTAATCTGTGTCTATCCACCAGTGGTCTTCAAACTTTTCAATCTGTGAGCTACTTTAGTAGACCAAATCCCACCACTACCACTGTCTACCACTACCACTACCACCCCCCAAACAAAAATCACTTCCCATGGGATGATATCTTGTGATATACTCCCAAATGGCTAACTTTTAGAGTTAGATGGGACCCATAACCAGAACAGAGTACTGGGACCTTTGCATCAAGGTACCAAAATTTAGAGGGTGAAATAATTTATCATGTCTTCCTTTAGCAATATAGAAGTCACTAGATTAACTAATTCTCTTTCCCACTCAACTGAATTTGTCTTAGTTACTCTTCATATTATTTTTATATCATGAATTTAAAAGCTTATGTAGGAATGTTGCATCTTGTCTTGGGTGCCTTTGTGCTGTTTGCTTGCCTCAGTCACCAAAACTCCTAGTTATGGCTCTGTTAGAGAATTCACATAAAATGAGTTATTCAAGGTCATATGGTAAATTAATGGCCAATCTGAGATTACAACTGAAGTCTCTTAATTCTAGTTTGGTGTCATTTCCTATACTATAGAGTCATTTTTCTATATGAGGAATGAGGAAACAAGGTAAAGTAAGACATGAACCCAGAGTCTGCCCAATATTCTTAGGCACTATATGGCAGGTCACAGGAAGTTGCTCTGCAGTGACTGCTCCAATCTCCCCAAAGCCTCCAAGTATTTACTGTTACCACACAACCTACAATTTTCTAATCAGAAAAATAGTGTAACCTGCAAAATAAATATGTTTTACCTTTCCTAAGAGCACTTGCAATTTAAAAGAAGTCAGACAAAGTGAAGCTAGGCTTAACATTAAGAAATTATTCTTTAATGGTGAAGGACAGGAGACAACCCTCTAAGACTACACATTCCAGAGAAGTTGTCCATCTGCATTGGTGAATGGCCTTTCTACCTCAGGGCAAAGAGGGAAAGAGGGAGGAAGGAAGGAAAGAAGGAAGGAATGAGGGAAGGAAAGAAGGAAGGAAGGGATAGAACAGGAAGCATTTTGTTTGCTTATTATCCCTTGTTGAAAAGCCTACCAGAGACAAATTCTACATGTTTATTACTACAAGTAGTTCCTTTAAAATTTCAAAAAGTAGGGCAGAGCCAAGATGACGGAGTAGAAAGACACACATACGCTAGCTCCAAACCCACAACTCATAAAATATCTGTAAAAAAGAACTCCCAACAAATTCTGGAGCAGCAGAAGCCACAGAACAATAGAGCAGACAAGATTTCTGTTCCAGAGGGCCTGTAAATCTCTCGCAAAAGGTCCTTCGCGCTGCGGACCCAGAGCTGAGCCTAGCCCTGCCTTGGCCACACGGTGACGAGAGGAGCAGATCCGAACAGGCTTCAGGGATGGAATCTCCAGCAGCTGCGCAGGTCCCTCTACCCACAGGTGACAAGGGTTGGTGAGAGGGTCTCTTTGGGGGGTCGAGAGGGGAGTGGGGTGCCCCCATAACTCAGGCCCCCTTGGGAGGCAGCAGCAGAGGCAGCAGCAGACAAGGGCTCCCCAAGCAGGCAGGAGCCCTGATCCACTGTTGAAGGTCTCTGCATAAACCCCCTGAGGGAACTGAGCCTGTGAGGCGGCCCTTCCCCCACCTGAGCAGCTGAACTTAATCTCACACTGAATAGCAGCCCCGCCCCTGCCAAAAGCCCTGAGGCTGGGAAGCAGCATTTGAATCTCAGCCCCCAAGCACTAGCTGGGTGGATCTGAAGGTGAGGTGGGTGTGGAGAGGACACTCAGAAGTCAGGTAACTGGCTGGGAAAATGCCCAGAAAAGGAGGAAAAATAATAAGACCATAGAAGGTTACTTTCTTGGGGAACAGATATCTCCTCCTATCCTTTCTGATGAGGAAGAACAATGCTTACCATCAAGGAAAGATATAAACGTCAAGGCTTCTGTATCCCAAACATCCAAAATAAATTTTCAATGGGCTCAGGCCATGGAAGAGCTCAAAAAGGATTTTGAAAATCAAGTTAGAGAGGTGGAGGAAAAACTGGGAAGAGAAATGAGAGAGATGCAAGAAAAGCATGTCAACACTCTGCTAAAGGAGACCCAAAAAGGAGACCCCCCAAAAATGCTGAAAAATAGGCTAACTCAATTGGCAAAAGAGGTTCAAAAAACCAATGAGGAGAAGAATGCTTTCAAAAGCAGAATTAGCCAAATGGAAAAGGAGGTTCAAAACCTCACTGAAGAAAATAGTTCTTTCAAAATTAGAATGGAACAGATGGAGGCTAATGACCTTATGAGAAACCAAGAAATCAGAAAACAAAACCAAAAGAATGAAAAAAATGGAAGATAATGTGAAATATCTCATTGGAAAAACAACTGACCTGGAAAATAGATCCAGCAGAGAAAATTTAAAAATTATGGGACTACCTGAAAGCCATGATCAAAAAAAGAGCCTAGACATCATCTTTCATGAAATTATCAAGGAAAACTGCCCTGATATTCTAGAACCAGAGGGCAAAATAAATCTTCAAGGAATCCACAGATCACCGCCTGAAAGAGATCCAAAAAGAGAAACTACTAGGAACATTGTGGCCAAATTCCAGAGTTCCCAGGTCAAGGAGAAAATATTGCAAGCAGCTAGAAAAAAACAATTCAAGTATTGTGGAAAAACAATCAGCATAGCACAAGATCTAGCAGCTTCTACATTAAGGGATCGAAGGGTGTGGAATAGGATATTCCAGAAGTCAAAGGAACTAGGACTAAAACCAAGAATCACCTACCCAGCAAAACTGAGTATAATACTTCAGGGGAAAAATGGTCTTTCAATGAAATCGAGGACTTTCAAGCATTCTTGATGAAAAGACCAGAGCTGAAAAGAAAATTTGACTTTCAAACACAAGAATGAAGAGAAGCATGAAAAGGTAAACAGCAAAGAGAAGTCATAAGGGACTTACTAAAGTTGAACTGTTTACATTCCTACATGGAAAGACAATATTTGTAACTCTTGAAACTTTTCAGTATCTGGGTACTGGGTGGGATTACACACACACATGCACATGCACACGCACACACACATAGAGACAGAGAGCACAGAGTGAATTTAAGAGAATGGGATCATATCTTAAAAAAATGAAATCAAGCAGTGAGAGAGAAATATATTGGGAGGAGAAAGGGAGAAATGGAATGGGGCAAATTATCTCTCATAAAAGAGGCAAGCAAAAGACTTATTAGTGGAGGGATAAAGAGGGGAGGTGAGAGAAAAACATGAAGTTTACTCTCATCACATTCCACTAAATGAAGGAATAAAATGTACACTCATTTTGGTATGAAAACCTATCTTACAATACAGGAAAGTGGGGGATAAGGGGATAAGCAGGGTGGGGGGATGATGGAAGGGAGGGCATGGGGAGGAGGGAGCAATCTGAGGTCGACACTCATGGGGAGGGACAGGATCAAAAGAGAGAATAGAAGTAATGGGGGGCAGGATAGGATGGAGGGAAATATAGTTAGTCTTATACAACACAACTATTATGGAAGTCATTTGCAAAACTACACAGATTTGGCCTATATTGAATTGCTTGCCTTCCAAAGGGAAGGGGTGGGGAGGGAGGGAGGAAAAGAAGTTGGAACTCAAAGTTTTAGGAACAACTGTCGAGTACTGTTCTTGCCACTAGGAAATAAGAAATATAGGTAAAGGGGTATAAAAAGTTATTTGGCCCTACAGGACAAAAGAGAAGATGGAGACAAGGGCAGAGAGGGATGACAGAAGAGAGAGCAGATTGGTGATAGGGGCAATTAGAATGCTCGGTGTTTTGGGGTTGGGGGAGGGGACTAAAGGGGAGAAAATTTGGAACCCAAAATTTTGTTAAAATGAATGTTAAAAGTTAAATAAATAAATAAATAGAAGAAAAAATAAAATTTCAAAAAGTATTTACAGATTATCATTTTCTAGTGTACTAAAACTTTAATATTTTACCTCACTTTCCCTTCATTTTTTATTAAATTGTTCTCTTAATGAAGTCACATATTATCTTACTCTGAGAGTTCATTACTCACACTCTCCTGTAGTCTTTCAATTACTGCCACATTAACTAACCATATTTCCCTTCATTTTTCTTTTTAAAATATTAGCCAGGCAATTTATAATTATGATTACCCCTTTCTTTACACCACAGTTAGAAGTCTAAAGAATTTTCTCCTTTTTTGGTCAATTGAGCATGATTTCACACACCTTCTTACAGTAAAGATCAAAAAAATTAGCACAAAGCTAGAATAAAAAAAGACATGGCATACACTGAAAGACTCAATCTCTGTTGACCTATTCAAACATGTTATTGATAATGAAAATGGTACCAAACAGAAGAAAAGCTGTCAACATTGATTATAATAATTTCTCATAGTAATTTAACCACTATAAATTAATTTCCATAACAAGGGGACCAGAAGAGCCTACAAAACACTGGAGATGACAAACATTTGACTTCTTGGTCAAGTGGAGAGAAATTGTGGGCAAAGGTAACACCAGTTTAGAATATAAACTCATCGGTAAAATGCTATGACAAAGGATGATGGATGATTGTAAATGGAACCACTACATAAAATAGAAACTGTGAAGGGTAAAACCAATTTAAAGGAAGCCTAGTGAGAGGCCCAATTAGGTTATGTTACCCCAAGGACACCAAGGATGAAAGTGGGAGGAGAACAAACAGAAGAAAACTGGAAAAGATCTACAAAAATTTACTCAACAAGCTATTTTTTTTGGCCATCAAGAACACAGGAGCCACCACAGAACTGCATTCTACTGTCACCATCTTGGATGTATTTATGTAGGAGGTGGAAACTGCACTAAAGAGAACAATGATTGGAAAAGCAGCTGGATTAGATCAGTGTAGACAGATGAGATGTATACAGGGGATAACAAAATTGTCAGGATGTTGAGACAGATTTATAAGGTATCTGAAGAATGATAATATACCAAAGGCTTGGGGAAAAATCCTGGACCTGATTTAACAGGCAGCCAGGTGGCACAATGGATAGAGTGTCAGCCCTAGAGTCAGGAAGACCTGAGTTCAAATCTGGCTTTAGACATTGGTGTGACTATGGGCAAGCCACTTAACCCTGTTAGCCTCAGTTTCCTCATCTGTAAAATGAATTGGAGAAGGAAATGGCCAACCCCTCCTGTATCTTTGCTAAGAAAACCCCAAATGGGGTCACTAAGAGTTGAACATGACTGAAAAACCACTAAACAACAATGACTAAAAAAGATGAATGAAAAAGCATCAGCAACTACTGACATATGTACTCATATTCCCATCTCTATACATTTTCTCGAGAATCGTCTATGCGTATATCAAGAGAATCCTAGATAAAGGTATTATTAGAAGAGAACAGACAGGATTCACAAATGAGAGGCCACAGTGGATCATATTGTTATGATCACTTAAGTGACTGAAAGATATCTTATTGTTAGTCGTTTTCAGTCATGCCCAACTCTTTGTGATCCCATTTGGCAAAAATACTAGAGTGGTTCACCATTTTCTTTTCTACCTCATTTTACAAAAGAGGAAACTAAGGCAGATAGGACTAAGTGACTTGCCCAGGGTTGCATCTAGTAAGTGTAGTCTGAATTCACAAAGGTGAATCTTCTTGACTCCAGGCCCAGCACTCTATCCACTCATTGTGAATAGACCCATATGAAGTCACAACCCACAGTTTTTAAGAAGGACTGATTAGGGGTTGTGAGTGGAAAAAGTTTAAGAAGCCCCACACTGAAAAATGTAAAAAATGCAAACTTAATGTGCTTATTACGGTTGATTATTTTTTTCAAAAGCATTTGATTCTGTAAAACAAAAGGCTGACTTAAATAGACTCTTTCAACAAAATCTCATCTATCCATATGTCAAAATCATTCAAGATCGATCAAAAGCTACAATAACAGAAATAATCTTTGTTCAATGACCCTCTGATCATATGCGTGAGGGGAGATATATAATAGGAAGACAGTTTTCTGAAGATATTCACCAAGCTGAAGGAGATCCTGAACAGAGACCAAGTAAAGGAGGAATTACCTGGGGAAGATGAGGTTCTCCTAGCTGTTCCTGTTTGTAGATGACATTTTTCTAATTGCATCAACCCCAGTATACTGGAAAGCTTCCTAGGAAAGACCTGTAACCATTCAAAAGAGTTTCACTAAATTATCCACATAGGTAGGCATCCAGGGTTAGTGCTTAGTGGGCAGACTACCAGACCTGGAGGAAGACCTGAGTTCAAATCCATCTTTAATAGTTGTGTCCCTGGGAGAGTCACTTAACCTCTGTTTGCCTCAGTTTCCATATCTGTAAAATGGGAATGATAATAGCATTACCTCCCTGACTTGTGAGGATAAAATGAGATGATATTTGTAAAGTGCTTTGTAAACTTTAAAATACTATTAGTGGTTTATTAATAACAATAAATAATACCATTATTACTGAGGAGAAGTAGGGAAGAAAAAAGGGAAAAGGAATTTATATGGTAATTTTGTTGTATATTTGAAAAGAATAGCAAATTGTACATAGCAGATTTGCAGTTTCATGTGCAATCATCTTTTTTATTGTACTGTCATAAAAATGCTTGTTTTATTCCATGTTAAAAACAAAATAATTTTAAAACATTATTATTATTATATTAGCTATTATTATTATTATTACATGGGAAAAACCAAGTGGATGAAGAATGCCTGTTGGCCTGATTATGCCATGCAGCCAACTTACAGATCTTGTCATCAGCATGTAGATGACAAGAGAATACAATAAATTGGTCCCAGAAGTAGACAGGAGGAAGAAAGTTGTCTGAATCACCTTCAGAAAACTACAAAGCTCCTTTAGTAACTCCAAACTTCTCCCACAAACCAAATTCCATGTGTTCACTACCAATCTTCTATACATGTTGTATGTCTGCAAAGCATGGAAAGTCAGAGTCTCAGAAGAATGAAAATAGGCAGACTGCAACAGATAACAGAGGAAGAACTCTGAAGAGTGAACGGGAAGGAAAACATCAGGGAAATGTGTCAAGAAAGAAATGGGTTAATTGTGTAGTGAAGGAGAAGGGTAAAAACAGCAGGTGAACAGCCAGAGTCCTCTGCTGGTTATCTTCCTACATCAGGAGAAAGCAAACACTGGGGGGATTTCCAGTGGTGAAAGTAGGACAAAATGTGGAGAAGGGTCCTGCAGGATGGGCAGGCAGGATTGATGATCAGCCCCATGGGAAGGAATGGCCAAACCCATAAAGCCTAAGATCCATTTGATGATTTGAGTGATACCACTGGGTTTGGAGGCTCTGTCAACCTCAAGATTCCTGGAAAGAAAGGATCAAAGATGGTGTGGAATTTACTCTTAGACCCCACTTCATCAAGGGAGAGATGAGAACAAGGATAGACAAGAAGGGCATTTTCCCCCGTACTTTCAAGTCTTCAAGGATTTAACATGGCATCATTCCCAAGTACTTGCTTTTTCAAAGACATTCCCCTCAGTCACTGCCCCCTAGTCTCTATTAAGAAAACACCCTAGGGGCAGCAAGGTGGTGCAGTGGATAGAGCACTTGATGCTTAATAGCTGTGAGACCCTGGGCAAGTCACTTGACCTTAATTGCCTTACTCAAAAAAAAAAAAAAGAAAAGAAAAGAAAAAAAAAATCCTAAAACAATGAAACATCTTCTCTTGAGGGACCTGCCAAGATCTTCCTACAGACAACAACCTTTCCTTCATTTAGCAAGGCAGGGGAATCTTAATCTTTACTCAACTGTCCCCATAGTTAGAAATCCTCCCCCTTCACCTTTACTTCCTTCAAAATATAATCAGGTATGACCTCTGACTCACCTTTGCTTATCTTCCCAGCTGTTCGTGTTCTCTCCCTTGTAAATAATAATAAGTTTTAAAATCATCATATTTATTTTACTGTGTTATGGAAATGCTTATTTTGTTCTGTGAATTGAGAATAAAATAAATTTAAAAAATAAAATTATGATAGTGACAGTAATAATAATTCACATTTATGTGACACCTTAAGGTCTACAAAGCACTTTACAAGTATTATCTCATTTTATCCTTATTACAAACCTAAGTGATCGGTGCTATTATTATCCCTAATTTACAGATGAGGAGTCTGAGGCAGGCAAAGATTAAATGTCTTGCTCACAGTCAGCCAGCTAGAAGTGCCTGCACTTGGATTTGAACTCAAGTCTTCCTTACTCTAGACCACCATTCAACTCACTGAACCACCAAGCAGGCTCTCGAAATTATTTTGATTTCATATATTTATTCTATTACATTATTGTATTGTGTTGCTTATTATATGTATTATGTTATATACCTTCAACCTGGCTTAACCTGTTAGTCAAGACAGTTTTACCAGGGTGTGGCCACAACCCATAATACAACTTCTCAGAGCCTCAGGTGAGAGTTGGGTAAAAGGTAGATATCAAAGGTGAATGAGCAACCCTGAAAAGGACTCAGCAAGCCCTCAAACCAGAGGTGCTGGTCCTCCCTGAACAGCTCATACAGGCCTCAAACCTGTCAGTGAGTGAGGGGGATATTTACCCCAAGCATGTGAAAACTTCACCTGGTGGAATGCGTGAATGAGAACAATTTGTCCCAATGGCTGTGAAGATGACTGAAGCAGGCTCTGTGGAATACGTATAGCTCGGTCAGATGTCAAAGTTGCCAAGGTCACCCACCTCATCCCAGGCCATCACCAGTCATCTTGACTTTTTCTTGCCACTGGACTTTGATGACTCTGGAAGAGAGAGTGAGCCTGAGGACTTTGTGCAACTTTGCCTCACATCAGTGCAATTCACGAACAAGTCAAGATATCACCCCATGATGTCATTGGTCCCCCACGAAAATGAAGGATGAACATTTATTGTTATACATTACATTAAGATTTTTTATTTTATATGCATTTTTCTATTTCAAATACAATATCCTGGCTTTCTACTTATGATCTGTCTAAAAGTCACTTCTCTGATATATGTATTATGTATAAATAGTGTATTTATGAGGATATATGTGTATATGTAATATGTATACATATATGTATATTTATGTGTGCATGCACACGCGTATATAACTTGTCTGACCACTCTTAGATGTCTTTGCCAATTCTCCCATCATGCTCCCATCCCTATGCCTGAGTGGAACCCAGAGCTCTGCCCTGACCCACTTCTCCTCACTCTCTATCTCTTGATGATTGATTGGTGATCTTATCATCAGCCACGAGTTCTATTATCATATCTAGGCTGATAATGCCCAAATCTGCATGCCCAACTCTCTTCTCTCTCCTGAGCTCCAGTTCTACCTTATCAAATACCTGCTAGATAGTTCTACTTTGGCCTCTCAAACTCAACAGTCCAGAGTAGAGTTCAGCAGTCAGTTAATCAACACACATTTTAAAAATATTTACTATATGCCAGGCACTGTGCTAAGTACTGAGACTACAAAGAATGGTTTAAAAAAGTCCTACCCTAAAGCTGCTTACATTCTGTTGGGAAGGCAACATGTAAATAACTAGGTAAATACAAGATGTATTCCAGGTAGATGAAAGGGAATCTGAGAGGGGGAGGTACTAGCAGCTGGGGGCATGTGAGCCAAGAAAGGCTCCCATTATATTTTCCTCTAAACCTATCCCTTCTCCTAATTTCCCTGATTCTATCCAGGATACACTAGGACCTTTCAGGTCTCAGGTCTGTACCCTCAAAGTCAGCCCCGAGTCCTTCCTCTCCCTCACCATCCATCTCCAATGGGTTGACAAATCTCATTGGTCCTATCTCTTGGACCTTCATCTAACGCATCCCCTTCTCGCTGTTCACACAGCCAGCCCCTACTTTGGATTCTCATTAATCTAGACTATTGCAAAAGCAGCTAATTGGCCTTTCTTCCTCCACCTGCTCCCCTCCCCCCCCATCAGCCCCACAGCAGCCAGATTAATATTCCTAATATGCAATTAGGCCTCACCTCTCCCCTGCTCAAGAAGTTTCCATGGTTCCCTGTGTCTCTGGAATAAGATAAAAACTCTTGCTGTTCTAAAAGCCCTTAGCAACATCATATGGCCCCAGGCCATCTTCCCAGGCTTATTTCACAGGATTCTCCCTCCCCCCCCTCCCTTTTTCCCTGCCAGTCTGATCTACACACTCTTCCCTTTACACCACATTCTGTTTCTTATCTCCAGGCTTTTAGTCTGGCTGCTCTCCAGGCTTGGAGCACTGTCTCTCCACTTTGACTCTGAGATTCCCTGGCTGTTTCCAAGGCTTTGGTTCAAGTGCCATGTCCTACAAGAGGTCTTTCCTGATCCCTCAGCTGTCAGCATCTTCTTCTTTCTGAAATTACTTAGTATTTATTTACTTCCCTGTGCACATTATATCCTCCCCCAATAGAATGTAAACTCTTTAGGGGAGAGGTCCTCCTTTTGTTCTTCCTCCCTTCCTTCTTTCATCCCTTCCCTCTTTCCTTCCTTCCCCCCTTTCTTCTTCCCTTCTTTCCTCCCTTCCTTCTTTCCTTCTTTCCTTTCCTCTCTCCCTTCCTTCCTTTCCTCCTTTCTTCTTTCCTTCCTTCCCTCCTTACTTTTTCCCTTCTTTTCTTCCCTCCTTTTTTCTTTTCTTCCTTTCTCCCTCCCTCTCTCCCTTCCTTTTCTCCCTTCCTCCCTTCCTTTCTTTTCTTTCTTCCTTTCTTATTTCCTTTCATTTCTTTCCCCAGAGCCCCAACCCAACACTGTGTAACTAGTAGGCATTTTGGATACATATTTGTCATTAACAAATGTAATGACAGTCACAAGTTGGATATCATATAGTTAAACTCTCTCATTTTAAAGATGAGGAAACTGAGACTTATAGAGAAGTGAATTTTAGATAGACAGACAGACAGACAGACAGATAGATAAATAGATAGATAGATGATAGATAGATAGATAGATAGATAGATAGATAGATAGATAGATAGATAGATAGATAGATAGATAGACAGATCATAGAAAGCCAGGATATGAACCCATTTCCCAGACCCTAAATTCAGCACTCCACCACAGCTGGTGCTCAATGACATTCTAGGCTAGCATGGCTAGCACTGGATTCTGCAGAAAGTGAATCTACCAAGCTAAGCAGCATTCCTGAGTTTGAGATTCTCTTTCTCTGCTCTGCCTCATTCCCCTTTCTGCCTCTTTTGACATATGCAGATGTGCTTCAGCTTAAACCTGATCTTTAAAAGGTCTTAAAGAACAGAGCTGTCACAAAGTCAGTTTTCAAGAACACATTTGCATCTTTTTCTCAGTTAGTACATTAATTGCAGATAATAAAGATATTTAGCAACAGAAGAATAGTTGATGATCCTGAACTATAATAAAAAAAGACCTTGCCAAGAGACATTTCTTTTGTCAAGAAAGAACTTGCTCTAAGAAAATGGGGAGCTGTGATTCACTCTCATGCTTTAGAGTTGTTAGCAGAAGTGATTCAGAGCATTGGGCTGATGCATGGTCTGCAAGCCAGTTAGGGTGCACACAGTTCACCAAAAGGGTCTATAACTAACTTCCAGCATCACCTTAACAAGAAAGGTGCCCCCATGGAAACCAACATTCTTTGTTGAAGGGTTGGTTTAACCTGAAGACATGCTTTGTGTTGATATTCTGCAATCAATGCCTTGCAACAGGCTTCCCCAGGAGGGAAGACACATGGCATGCCCAACTGGCAGAGATTTGGCTGAAAAAATGGCTTGAGATATGGTTGCTTAAGACTCCTTAGACAAAGGTTCAATACCCAACATGATTTCCCAAGTGAATCAATCCGAAGACTAGGCTTATGTCCTTTATGGGTGAACTGTTTTTGAACTATGTCTATGGGATGATGCTATCACAGTGACTGATGCTTTTAGGTCTTGACTGCTCCCGTCACCAGGTAGATGAATCATGGTTGATCAGTTCAACCAAGACTGAAGCAGCATGGTTTGGGTACAGTTCTCTGCCACTACATGCAGTCTTTTTTAAAGAATAGATCAAGAGCAAATATATACTTTAGCAAGTCAATGTTTCGTTTTTTTTTTTAAATGTGGAAATGAGCCTTCTAGACATAGGGAGGAGCTTTTCCAGCTTGGCAACATCTCTTATGCTTACTACCTATATGACCTTGAGTAAATTATTTATGGGTACTTGGTGTGGTGGATAGAGCATTGGGCCTAGACTCAGGAATATCTAAGTTCAAATCTGGCCCCAAGTACTAGTTGTGTGACCTGGGCAAGTGACTTAACTCCTATTTGCCTCATTTTCTCATCTGTAAAATGGGTACACACTGGAAAAAATGGAAAACCTCCCCAGTATCTTTGCCAAAAAACCCCATGGACAAGCTCTCTGCCTTCATTTATAAATGACAGGGTTGGTACCTATGTTATCTATGACCTCTGAGGTCCCTTCCAGCCTTAGCTCTGTGATGGCCCCATCACTTAATCAAACATATTTTGCTTTCAGTAAGGTGGGAATGGATAAGCTAAGTGGTACGTGGATAGAGCACCAGGCCTGAAGTTAAGAAGATCATCTTCCTGAGTTTAAATCTGACCTCAGATGCTTATTAGCTGTATGAACCTGGGCAAGTCACTTAATCCTGTTTGCCTCAGTTTCCTCATCTATAACATGATCTGAAGAAGGAAAAGGCAAACCACCCCAATATCTCTGCCAAGAGAACCCCAAATAGGGTCATGAAGAGTTGGACACCATTGAGAACGACTAAGCAAATAAACAAACAATAGCAAAAACAGGTGGGAAATATAACTTAGTTGATGAGTTCCCTGGGTAGTCACATCAGTCTCTTAAGGTAATTCTCTCTTTCTTTTCTCCCCTTTCTCATCAGAATGTTATGCTTTGGATTTTCAGAAGTTTTACTCTTGGGTGCTTCTCTCTCCTCCTGAGCTGACTTCTCCTGTAGCATTTTAAACCTACCTAGACTTTATCTAAATTTTTCAAAATCTTCTCTTCTCAAATCTAGGGCATAAATCAGACTATGCCTAGTTTTTCTCTCTTTCTTTCAAAATAGAGTGATCCATCCCCCGGGAGATTTCTATCATTTCTACTCTAGTAAACAATCCCTTCCTTTTAAAAAAAATATTTATTTTATTCTTAACTTAAGAAATAAAACAAGCATTTCCTTAACATGGTAGAATAGAAAAAAAATATGATAGTACATGAAACTACAAGTCTATTATGTGAAACTTGCTATTGCTTTTAAACATATAATAAATTATCATGTCACCTTTTTTCTTCCCTTCTCTCCCCGCCGAGATGGCTACTACACAAATATATACATACATATATATGTATATGTACAAACATGTATGTGTGTGTGTAAAACCATTCTATACATAGTTCTATTGATCAGTTCTTTCTCTGGATGCAGATAGCATCTTCCTTCACATGTCCTTTGTAGTTAATTTGGATATTTAAAACAGTCAAAATGACTCAGTCACTCAAAGTTATTCTTAAAACAATATCATCTCTTCTCCTCATTGGCTCCTCCACCTTGACCCATATCCAATCAATTGACAAACTTTATGGATTTTATTTCCACCACATTTCTCACCTCTGTTCCCCTTTCTCCACTCAAATGGCCCCCCTCTACTTCAAGCCTCCATCATGTCTCACCTATACCACTGCAACAGCCTTCTAATTGGTTTCTCTGTGTGTAGTCTCTCGCCTCTCCAGTCCATCTGGCTGCCAAATGGATATTTCTCCACCATAAATGTGACCATGTCATTTCCCAACCCAAGAAGTTCTAGTGATTCCTTATTGCCTCTGGGATAAAGTACAAACTGTTTGGCATCTCAAGCCTTTCACAATCTGGCTCCAGCCTTTTTCTTTCCAGGTTTATTGCATGCTACTTCCCTTCACACAATACTCATTTCAATCAAGCTGACCCACTTGCAATTCCCCATACACCACATCCTCTCTCCTAGCCCTGTGCCTTTGCACAGGCTGGTATCCAAGCCTTGAATGCACTCCCTACTCGCTACCATCTCAGAGAATCCAGCTTCCTTCAAGGCTCATTTTCAACACTAATTTGCATATGAAGCCTATCTAAAACCCCTCCTACTCCACCCCAAGTTTATACTACTTGTCCCCTCAAAATTATTTTGTCTAAACTTTGTATTTTCTTATCTGCTAACAGAACAGAAGCTCCTTGAGGGCACGGAGATTTACTTTTCATCTTTGATTCCCCAGAGACTAGTACATTGTCTGGAACATAACAGGTGCTAGCTGTGTGACCTTGGGCAAGACACTTCCCCTGTTTGCCTCAACTTCTTCATCTGTAAAAGAGCCAGACAAGGAAATGACAAATCACTCCAGTACCTTTACCAAGAAAATCCCCAAAAAGGAGTCACAAAGATTCAGGCATAACAAAAAACAATTGAACAACAAATGCTCAAATAATTGTATTAAGAATAAAATAATGAGATATTATTAGCTGCTGTGCTATATGCAGAAAGAGTTCTAGCTGATGTCTGGATAAAGGGATGAGGATGAGGATGCTTGGGGGAGTTTCCCAATCAAATTGATGAACTTTCTGAGTAAAGAATCTGTCTGAGACTTTGAAAAGCACCTTTCTTTATAAAGTATGGAGATGCTGATTGTCACCCTCTTAAGAGGACAAGGAAAAATCCTGAGAGGGTCTCCAAGAGCCAGGCTGCCCTGCCAAGAATAGCCTGATTGGGAACTACCCTTAGACACCTCCTGGGACAGGAGTTTCAGTGAATTGAGGCTGCCCTCTGAGATGATTTGGTTGGGTCAAACTCTTAGTGGGACAATTTTTTGTCAAATGAGATCATTATGTAAAGAACTTTGTAAAATTTAAAGCACAGTATTAATGCTTTGTTATTGTTGTTCAGTCATGTCTGGTTCTTGGTGACCCAATTTGGAACTTTCTTGGCAGAGATACTCAAGTGGTTTTGACATTTCCTTCTCCAGCTCACTTTACAGATGAGGAAACTGAGGCAAACAGGATGAAGTGATTTGTCCAGGGTCACGCAGTTAGTAAATGTCTAAGGTCAGATTTGAATTCAGGAAGATGAGTCGTCCTGACTTCAGGTCCATTGTTCTATCCACTGAGACACTCGGCTGCCCTGTATTAATGCTAGCTATATTACTGTTATTTTCAAAGAAGCCAAAAGAAAGCTATCAAACTGTTCTTAGCACTTTTTCTTTTATTACCTCTTCCATTGTGATTTTCTTCTGGAATATGAATGGGGAGTGATTTCTCCTTCCTTAGTGCCCCCTCCAAGAGTCACTAATGACTTGCCTCTCAAGTGAAGCCTGTGGCAAGCTACGTGTTTACCCACATGGCCCAAGAAGGCTATTCATGAGCATTTCTCTGGATCCCCAAAGTCCTATATAAAGAAGGGAGATAGATTATATTTATATATCATGTTAAGGTTTACATATATTGTTTCATTTGCTTCTCACAACAACCCTGTGAGGTAAGTTCTCTTTTTTTCCTCATTTTATAGATAAGGAGACTGAAGCCAATTAAGTCGAAGTGACATGCCTAGGACCACTCAGATTTTTTTTTTCCTTCCTTTGAATGTTTTATTTTTTCCAGATACATAAATAAATTTTTAACATTCATTTAAAAGCTTTTGAATTCCAATTTCTCCCTCCCCCTTTCTTTTCTGCACTCTTCTTGAAAAGGCAAGAAATTTGATATAGATTATATATGTGTCATCATGCAAAACATATTTCCATATTAGGCATGTTGTGAAAGAAAACACAGACAAAAACCCTCAGAAAAATAAAGCTCAAAAATCATGTTTCAATCTGCTTTTAGACTCCCTCAGTTTTTTCTCTGGAGGTGGATGGCATTTTCATTATGAGTTCTTCAGAATTGTCTTAGATCTTTGTATTGCTGAGAATAGCTAAGTCACTCATAGATGATTATTATACAATACTACTATTACTGTGTGCAATGTTTTCCTGGTTCTGCTCATTTCGTTTTGCGTTAGTTTCATGTAAGCCCAGGTTTTCCAAAAACAACCTGTCATTTTTTATAGTACAATAGTATTCCATCACAATCATACACCTTATTTAGTCATTCCCCAATTGATGGACATTCCTTCAATTTCCAATTCTTTGTTGCTACAAAAAGAGATGCTACAAATATTTTTGTACATGTAGGTACTTTCCCTTTTTAAAAGAAAAATCTCTTTGGGATATAGACCTACTAGTGCTATTGCTGGGTCAAAGGGCATTCACAGTTTTGTAGCTTTTTAGGCATAGTTCTAAATTGCTCTCCAGAATGATTGGATCAGTTCACAACTCCACCAAGAGTGCATTGGTGTCCCAATTTTCCTACATCCCCCACAACATTTGTCATTTACCTTTTCTGTCCTATTAGCCAATGTGATAGCTGTGAAGAGATTCCTTAGAGTTGTTTTAATTTGCATTTCTCTAATCAATAGATCACACAGATTATTAATATCAAAGGTATGATTAGAACTTTGGTCTTCTTTACTCCAGACCCACTGATGTATCCATTACATTGAGCTGCTTCTCAATTTTCCAAGTGGTGAGATTCCAGAATCTAGGCTTCTAACAGAGAAGAGATATTTCTTGGACAGTACCAGCCTAGGAGGAACCCTCAAAGGTAGCATTAACTTTGCTAGTTTAGAAATTAAAGAGAGAGGAGGGTTTTCTAAGCAGCATGTCTACTGAAGAGAGATGAGAATTACTCACATACTCCCCCACTGCTTTGGGCCAAATGCACCTAGATTACTGCTGCTGGCTCTTCCACCCATGTGGCCCAAAAGAAGAGTCCCTACAACTCAGCAAATGATCCACCAACCATCTCTGCCTCAAACTCTAGAGCAGCCAATGAAGGGGTTAAAAGTCAGGAGTGTCTTGGAAAAGCTCCCAGAAGCTACATGGGTTTATTCACATAACCCCCAGGGGAATCATGGACAGTTTCTGAGCTCCACCCTCCTGTATAGAGGAGGGGAAAAAAATCTAAACCTGTTAGGTGGTATGAACTTACAAGCCACTAAAACCACTAGATTTTTTTCATACAAACTGCACCACATACATCATCCTATAACTGAGAAGTTAATTTTTTTTTTTACCCAAGCATAAGACTTTACCTTTATCCCTATTAGATTCAGTCTAGTGACCTAGCCAGTCAGGACCATTGTGGACCCTGACTCTTGTCACCTAAGATATTAGCTATTCCTTTTAGCTGTTTAGTATAAATATCTGACTTTGGATTTTATTGCTGAGTCCTTCCTTGGGTCTTGCCTCTTGTGAATTTCCAGGTTTATCTAGTCCTATTCTCTCCACATAGGAGTTATATTTTTTGGTATCTAGCTTCCTGAACAAACATAACCATTTTTTTCTTTCCTTTCCTTTTCCATTCTTTAATGAAAACTTTTTGATTAGATTTCTAGGACAAGAGAGGAATGTGTTCTTACCAAAGATCTTTTAGGTATACTCACTTCCTAGTTAGGAGTCTGTCATTCCTAACATTTTAAGCCCAGGTCCAGAAAACCAAATCTTATTTTCAAAGGTCACCTTCTTAATTATTCGCTACCCAGATAGATCTTTCTCTTCTCAGTCTCTCACTTTACTTAGATGGGAAGCAGTGATGAAAATGTTACCTGTGCCTCTAAGGTCTTCAGTGTCTTTCCCATGACTTCATAATCTTTATTAATACTTTATGTATTTCTTCTGGTAGTATTCTTTATATGTAAATCAACAGAAGTGGGTACTAATAATTTGGTTTGTCAAGTTGTAGGAGGTTGTCTATGGTCTTCTGGATAGTATGCAATGGAAATCTAGCAGACCTACCCATTTTTCTTATTAGATAAGCAAGTAGTTTCCTTAGTACCCCTCTATAGGAAGCCATCAACATCATTACTTATCTCTTTTCCTCTTGATCTTTATGGAATGATGTCTCACTTAAGAGGACCTATGTGTCTATATATGTATCTATATCATCAATCCAAGATGAGACCTTCAAGACAATCTAATTCTCTCTTCTTCAGTAAGAATGAATGCCAATGGAAGAAATATACTAATTAATTAAAGTATCTAAATGCCCAGAGATGATAGCCTCACTATCCTCTAGCCAGATCACATCTAGGGTATTGGGTCCAATTCTGGGGTTCTAATTTTAGGAGGGGTGTTGACAAGCAAGAATGACTACAAAAATAACAGCAAATCAGTTCTATTTGTCAGCTTATTGTTCCCTTCTCATATATAAATGGTCTAAATATGATCTGGCAGAGTCGTGGAAGAACTGATCAGTTACAGTAGACATCTTTATTTTTGTACATTTGCTATTTGGGGAGAGAAGTTTGAAAACTTTATTTAAAAAAAAAACAAACCAGTTTGGGTAGAATTTTAATTCAATACAGTGTTTTCTCTTGCTTGTCCTTTTTCCTTATTTAGACTAAATGGCTGTTGAGAGCTCTTTCAACTCTCAAATGCCATGATTCTCTGTGTCCTGAGATGACATAGGCAAAGAGAGACAAAATGGAGCAGGGGCACAGATTGAGTTCTGGGCAAGTTCCTAGACAGGAGCTGATGAGGCAGCAAAGTGGTGGTGAATATTAGCCTCTTCTAATGATGCCTAGAAAGCTGCAGATGGAAAGCAGAATAACAACCCAAAGTTACAGTGAATGAAAAAGCACTAATCAAGTCTTTACCACTGGGCAGTTGCATGGCACAGTGGATAGAACACTAGACCTAGAGTCATGAATGCCTGAGTTCAAATCTAGCCTCAGATACTTATTAGCCATGTGACCCTGGATCAGTCACTTCACTCTGTTTGCCTCAGTTTCCTTATCTGTAAAATTATCTAGAGAAGGAAATGGCAAACCACTCCAGTACCTTTGTCAAGAAAATGAGGTCATGGGGGCAGAGCCAAGATGGGAGAGTGAGAGCAACTACTCACCTAAGCTCTAAGACAAATTCCTTCAGATACCTCTAATAAGAGAATCTGAACAAATTTTAGCATGCCAGAATCCAATAGGAGACAGACTGTGGCAGATTTCCAACCAAGGATAGACTTAAAGGTTAATGGGAAGGATCTTTTGCACAGGGCTGGAGGAACACACAGAATACAGGTTTTACCAGCATGGACCCACCATAACAAAGCTGAACAGAAAGCCCTGGGTGGTCTGAAGCAGCAGCAACACTGCAGAATCTCAAACATATCAACCCAGGATAGGAGTCCAGTGGAACTGAGCAAGAGAGAACCACAGAACCCCAAATAACTGCAGCAGCCACTTCTGAGACTATCAGCCTGCAGATTAAATGTCTATAAGTCACCTAGTTGAACTTCTGGGAACCAAGATGGTGGAGTGATTGGTAAATGCTCTACCCCTCCCCTTGTTGACCTTGAAAAACTCGTAAAATATTTTCCCAGGAAAAATCCTGAAACAGTGGGGTCAGCTGAAGGGGTAAACAGCCCGTGAGGCTAGGAAAATCACAAAGTTGGGGCCCATCTTGCTGTGACTGAAGGGGACCAGTACAGGACCAGAGCTGTCCCAGACAGCCCCTCCTCAGCAAACCAGGAGTAGATCCTGAATTCAGGGGGGTGGTGGGGTTTGAGCCCACATTCATCAACACCAGGATCCCAGGCATGCCTCAGTACAACCAGGGTTATAGGGAAGAAACTAGTGCAAATGGGATTCACCAACAACTGAGCCAGCCTGTCCTCAGGAGAGGAGACCTCTTGTGGCCAGACCATCCCTCCCCCCACATCCACCTAATGCAGCTAGCTCCAGGGTAACTCCAGGGCAACTCAGAAAGACTTCACCTGGCCTCTGCTTTGGCACATCATCCAGCTCAGCACCAGGTAAGCTACAGCATTCTAGCTTCTAGCTGAAAGAACCAGAGGCCACAATACACAAAGCCTCAAGTTCTAAGCACAAGAATGGTGGAACAGAGCCCCCTGTGTCCCAGAAGCAGAGATCCATTTTAAAAGCCGGGAAAAGGGCTATCATCATGAGCAAGAAGCAAACCAGAAAAAATAAGATCATAGAATCTTTCCATGGGGACAAGGACCACAACATGAATACCAAAGAGGGCAGCACTGAGACTGTACTCCCATCTGAAACTTGGTCTCAATCCCAAAGAACATCCTTGGAAGAGCTCAAGGAGAATTTTAAAAGTCAAATTAGGGAAGTAGAAGAAAAACTGGCCAATGATTTTTAAAATATGAAAAAAAGAAATCATGGAAGAATTTAAAAGGAAAATTAGACTAATAGAAAAGGAAGCATAAAACCTAACTGGGAAAATTGGACAAATGGAAAAAGAAGTACAAAAACTAACTGAAGAAAATAATTCCTTAAAAGGAACAATTGGACAGATGGAAAAGGAGATGCAAAAGTTAACTGAAGAAAACAATTTGATAAAAATTAGAATTGGGGAAGTAGAAGCTAATGACTCTATGAGACATCAAGAATCAGTCAAACAGAATCTAAAGAATGAAAGATAGAAGAAAATGTAAAATATCTAAATGGAAAAACAGCTGACATGGAAAATAGATCCAGGAGGGAAAATTTAAGAATTATTGGTCTACAAGAAAGCCATGATGAAGAAAAAGAGCCTGGGCAATATCTTCCAAGGCATCATCAAGGAAAACTGCCCAGAAGTCCTAGATCCAGAGGGTAAAATAATCATTGAAAGAATCCACCATTCACTTCCTGAAAGGGATCCCAAACTAAAAATATCAAGGAATATCATTGCCAAATTCCAGAACTATCAAATGAATGAGAAAATACTGCAGGCAAATATCAAGGAGCTTCAGTCAGGATCACACAGGACCTTGCAGCTTTTACATTAAAAGACTGGAGAGACTGGAATATGATATTCTGTAAGGCAAAGGAGCTGGGACCACAACCAAGGATCAATTACCCAGCAAAATTGAGCATAATATTTCAGGCAAGGAGATGGACAGTCAATGAAATAAGGGATTTCTAGACCTTCCTAATGAAAAGGCCAGAGCTCAATAGAAAATTCAATCTTCAAACACAAGTCTCAAGAGAGGCATAAAAAGGTAAACAGGGGAAATAAAACTTGTTATTCAATATGGGCAAACTGTTTACATCCCTATAAGGGCACATGATACTTGGCAATCTTGAGAATAGTATATTTATTATGACATATTAAAGGGATATATATATATGACATACATATATATGTGACATATATATGTGTGTGTGTGTGTGTGTGTGTGTGTGATTTAAAGGTGTGAAGAGATTGTAACAGGAGATGTGAAAAGGAGGAGGCAGAAAAAGGTAAATACATCACAAGTAGAGGCACAAAAATATACTGCAGTAGAGGGAAAGAGGGGAGGGAGATGAGCATTTTATGGGATTTACTCTTATCTGATTTAGTTCAAGGAGAGAAAAACAAACTCAGTTAAGTATAGAATTCTAACTAGCTCTATAGGCAGTAGGAGGGGAAAGGGGAAAGAAAAGGGAGGGAAAGCTAAAAGTAGTAAGTGAAAAGGAGAGCAAAAGGGAGGGGGGCAAAAAGAAGAGAGGGAAGACTGATGGAGGTGATGGTCAAAAATTAAAACTCTATTGTGGAGGGGAAGGGAGAAGGGAAAACTAAAAGCATAAACAGGAGGAAAGAGGATGGAGGGAAAGACACAGATAGTAACTGTGAATGTGAATGGGATGACCTCTCCCATAAAATGGAGATGGATAGCAGAATGGATTAAAAATAAGAATCCAACAGCATGTTGTTTACAAGAAACACATTTGAAATGGGGGGATACACACAGGGTAAAAATAAAATGTTGGAGCAAAATATATTATGCTTCAGGCTAATGTAAAAAAAAGCAGGGATAGCAATCCTAATTTCAGACAAAGCAAAAGCAGAAATAGATCTAGTCAAAAGAGATAAAGAAAGAAACTATATCCTGCTAAAAGGCACCATAGACAATGAAGCAATATCATTGCTAAACACTTATGCTCCAAGTGATATAGCATCCATATTCTTAGAGGAGAAGTTAAGGGAGTTACAGGAAGAAATAGACAGCAAAACTTGCAAGTGGGGGATCTCAACCTCCCCCTCTCTGAACTTGATAAATCTAACCTCAAAATAAACAAGAAAGAAGAAGTTAAGGAGGTGAATAAGGAGGTGACACATTTTTGGAGAAAATTAAAAGGGGATAGAAAGAAATATACCCTTTTCTCAGCAGTACATGGCACATTTACAAAAATTTACCATGTACGAGGGTATAAAAATTGACCATGTACTAGGGTATAAAACCTCACAATCCAGTGCAGAAAGACAGAGGATAGTCAATGTATCCTTCTCAGATCACAATGTAATAAAAATTATATGTAATCAAAGGCCATGGAAAAATAAACCAAAAACTAATTTTAGTTTCCAATTGGAAACTAAATAACCTAATCCTAAAGAACGAGTGGGTTAAACAACAAATTATAGAAACAATCAGCAACTTCATTCAAGAGAATGGCAATAATGGAACAACCTACCAAAGCTTATGGGATACTGCAAAAGCAGTTCTTAGGGTAAGTTTTGTTTGAATGCCTACATAAATAAAATAGAGAAAGAGGAGATCCATGAATTGGGCATACAGCTGAAAAAGCTAGAAAAAGAACAAATTGAAAATCCCCAAGTAAATACCAAATTAGAAATATTGAAAACCAAAGAAGAGATTAATAAAATTGAAATTAAAAAAACTATTGAACTAAGAAATAAAACTAAGAGCTGGATGTATGAAAAAACCAATAAAATTGCTAAACCTTTGGTCAATTTGATTTAAAAAAAGAAAGAAGAAAACCAAATTACCAATATCAAAAATGAAAAGGGTGAACTCACCTCCGATGAGGAGGAAATTAAAACTATAATTAGAAATTACTTTGCCCAACTATATGTCCATAAATTGACAATCTAAATGAGATAGATGAATATTTTTAAAAATATAAATTGCCCATATTAACAGAAGAAGAAGTTGTATACTTAAATAACCCCATCTCAGAAAAAGAAATTGAAGAAGCCATCAATGAACTCCCTAGGAAAAAATCTCCAGGGCCAGATGGATTTACAAGTGAATTCTATCAAACATTTAAAGAACAGTTAATTCCAATACTGTGTAGACTATGAGGGAAAATTGGTGAAGAAGGAGTTCTACCAAATTCTTTTTATGATACAAATATGTTTTTGATACTTAAACCAGGAAGAGCCAAAATAGAGAAAGAAAATTATAGGCCAAATTCTCTAATGAATACAGATGCAAAAATTTTAAATAAGATTTTAGCAAAAGAAATACAGCGACCTATCATGAGAATAATACATTATGGTCAGGTAGGATTTATACCAGGAATGTAGGGCTGGTTCAATACTAGGAAAACAATTAGCATTATTGATCAGATCAGCAACAGAACTAACAGAAACCACATGATTATCTGACTAGATGCAGAAAAATCTTTTGACAAAATACAACACCCATTCTTATTGAAAACACTGGAGAGCATAGGAATAAAGGGAACTTTCCATAAAATAATAAGCAGTGTCTACCTAAAACCATCAGCAAGCATTACATGCAATGGGGATGAGCTAGATGCATTTCCAATAAGATTAGGGATGAAATAAGGATGTTCATTATCACCACTGCTATTAATATGGTACTAGAAATGTTAGCTTTAGCAATAAGAGAAGAAAAAGAAATGGAAGGAATTAGAATAGGCAAAGAAGAAACAGTTATTACTCTTTGCAGATGATATGATGATATACTTAGACAATCCCAAAAGATCGAGTGAAAAGCTACTTGAAATAATAAACGACTTTGGCAAAGTTGCAGGTTACAAAATAAACCCAGATAAATCATCTGCATTTCTATATTAGTAACAAAGCCCAACAGCAAGAGAAAAAGAAATCTCATTTAAAGCAATGGCAGACACTATAAAATATCTGGGAGTCTACCTGCCAAAATAAACCTATGGACTATATGAATGCAATTACAAAACACTATTTGCACAAATAAAGTCAGATCTAAGTAAGTGGAAAAACATCAGTTGCTCATGGGTTGGCCGAGCTAATATAACAAAAACAACAATTCTACCTAAATTAATTTATTTATTCAGCACTATACTAATCAAATTACCAGATAATTATTTTCTAGAGCTAGAAAAAATTATATCAAAATTCATCTGGAAGAACAAAAGGTCCAGAATATCAAGAGAACTAATGAAAAGAAATGTTAGGGAAGGTGGCCTAGCCCTACCAGATCTCAAATTATATTATAAAGCAGCAATCATCAAAACCACTTAGTCCTGGCTAAGAAATAGAGGAGTAGACCAGTGGAATAGGTTAGGTACTCAAGACACAGTAGTCAATGAATATAGCGATCTACTGTTTGGTAAACCCAAGGGCCCCAGCTTCTGGGTTAAGAACTCACTGTTTGACAAAAATTGCTGGGAAATCTGGATAACTGTGTGGCAGAAACTGGGCATGGCCCAATGCCTGGCATCGTACACAAGAATAAAGTTGAAATGGATACGTGATCTAGGTATAAAGACTGATACCATAAACAAATTAGTGGAGCAAGGAATAGTGTATTTGTCAGATTTATGAGGAATGGAGAAATTTTTGACCAAACAAGAAAAAGAGAACATTATGAAGTACAAAATAGATAATTTTGATTATATTAAATTGAAAAGCTTTTGCACAAACTAATTCAATGCAGCGAAGATTAGTAGGGAAGCAGAAAACTGGGAAAGAATTTTTGCAACTAGTGTCTGTGATAAAGGCCTCATGAGTCAAATTTACAAGAATACAAGTCATTCCCAATTGATAAATACTCAAAGAATATGGACAGGCAGTTTTCAGAGGAAGAAATTAAAGCTATCTATAGTCATATGAAAAAATGCTCTAAGTCACTATTGATTAGAGATGAAAATTGAAACATCTGCGAGGTACCACATCACACCTATCAAATTGGCTAACATGAGAAAACAGGAAAATGATAAATGTTGGAGAAGATGTGGGAGAGTCGGAACAGTAATTCATTATTGGTGGAGCTGTGAGCTGATCCAACCATTCTGGAGAGCAATTTGGAACTATGCCCAAAGGGCCACAAAAATGTACATATTCTTTGACCCAGCAATATCACTTCTAGGACTATATCCCAAAGAAATCCAAAAAATGGGAAAGCGTCCCACATGTACAAAAATATTTACAGCAGATCTCTTTGTGGTGGCCAAAAACTGGAAATCAAGGGGATGCCCATCAATTGGGAAATGGCTAACAAATTATGGTATATGAATGTAACGGAATAGTATTGTGCTATAAGAAATGATGAACAGGAAGACTTCAGAGAGGCCTGGAAGGACTTATATGGACTGATGATAAGTGAAAGGAGCAGAACCAGGAGAACTTTGTACACAGTGTGCAAGGAATTTTTCTGGCAGACTTAGTTCATCATAGAAATGCAAGGACCTAAAAAAATCCCAATGACCTTTTGAGACAAAGCGCCTTCCACATCCGAAGAAAGAACTATGGAATTGGATTGCAGAATGAAGCAGACCATCTTCTCTTGTGTTATGTTTTGTTTTGTTTTATGGTTTCTCCCATTCATTTTAATTCTTCTATGCAACATGACTAAGGTAAACATGTATTTAATAGGAATGTATGTGTAGAACCTATATAAGATTGTATTCCATCTAGGGGAGGGAGGGGGGGAAAGGGTAGGGAGAGGAAAAATTTAAGATATATGGAAGTGATTGTAGAAAACTGAAAACAAATAAAATAATTTTAAAAAAAAAAGAAAATGGGGTCATGAAGAGCCAGACATGAGTGAAAAGGCTGAAAAAACTTTTACTACATGCTAAGAGCAGTATTAGGTGCTGAAGAGACAAAGAGAAAAGTGAGGTAGCCCCTGCCACCATGGAGCTCACATAAAGGAAGACAACTTGTATAGGAGGGCTCATCTGCAGGGCAAATGGGAAGGACCTGAGAGTCGTTAGGGTGAAGCAGCAGTTGAGATGGCAAGGCCTGATGGCATGGAGGGGGCTGGGGCAATGCCAATGAACATTAAAGGCTTCAAGCTCATGCCTTTGCCAAGCTGAATGAGGCGTGTGGTTATTAAAGAGGAAGGAGATGAAGCATTCCTTCACCATGGATTTTATCTTCTCACAGGGCATTATGTTACAGTCCTTTCATTCCCACCTCAGGCCTCCTGGAACCTCCACCACCCCTCAAAGACGAATGAGAAGCTGCCAAGGTATTGTGCTGTCATTCCCAGTTGTAAGTGGAAATCTAAATGGAAATAATTTCCTCCTGGGACTATGCTGGGAAAGAGAATGGGAATGCACTCCTTTGAGGAATGGTTGCTGAGACTGTTTCTGATATTTTTTCATTTCTACTTCTGTTCCAAATAAATGCATTTGCTCATTCTATGCTGCTGTTTGCCTAAGTTTCTGTTAGCACAAAACAGTATGTGCCAAAACAGACTAGGTGCAGAGAGCTCAAGATACTGGTGATGCCAAGTAGTTTGTGTGAATTTTTGAAAACGGCACTTGTGATGACTATACAATGTGAAATTATCACAGCGTGCCATGCATATGAGCACTTAAAATGCTTTATTCGTTCATTTAAATATCATTTTTATCAAGTTTTATAAAAACACAGAATCTTTTTTTTTTTTTTTGCTGAACTATTTTGGCAGTAACTGAGACCTGAGTTTACTTTACAGAGGTCCCCATTTTCACAGTAGGATATGGGTTGGTACAAATGAAGATACATTTACATTTCCCAAAGAATGCATCCCACAAGCATAGACACTCCCAAGTCCATGAAGACATAGTGTTGACTAGCCCATGGAAAATTATTTTAATAAGTCTTCCACTTGTTTCTTGAAGAAAAAAAATAGTTTTTTCCCCCTTTGTTTGGTGTTTGCCATACCCAGAGTTCTCTACCTCTCTTCTTCAAGTATTCATGAGATATGTGCTAGATTTCTGAGTGGTTTATCAATCAATCAATAAACATGTGTCAGACACTAAGCTAAGCACTGGGGATACAAAAAGAGGCAAAAGATAAATCCCTGCCCTCAAGTAGCTTATAATCTAAGTGGGGGAAAACAACATGCAAATAAAGATATGGGAAGCACGTTATCTACAGGATAAATTATTCAGTCATGTCCAACTCTTCTTGACCTCATTTGGGAGTTTCTTGATAAAGATACTAGAGTGGTTTGCCATTTCCTTCCCCAGCTCATTTTACAGATGGGGAAACTGAAGTAAACAGCATTAAGTGACTTGCCCAGGGTGATACAGCTAGTAAATGTCTGAGGCCAGGTTTGAACTCAGAAAGATGAGTCTTTTTGTCTCCAGGTCCAGTGCTCTCTCCACTACACCACTTAGCTGCCCCCAAAAGAAAAAGAAAATAATTAAAAGAGGGAAAACACTGGAATTAAGGGAAATCAGGGAAAGCTTCCTGTAGAAGGTAGGATTTTAGTTAGGACTTAAAGGAAGCCAGAGAGGTCAGTAGTTGGAGCAGAGGAGTGGGAGTGTTTCAGGCATGGAGGACAGCCAGAGAAAGCTTTTTATTGCTTAATCCAAAACCATGTTTTCCAACATAATTTTTGTTGCCCTTCCCTGTGCCCACCCTTACCAATATCACCACATATTAATGTATATGTTGACAGTTCAGAGGATGTTGTCAATTTCTTTGGAGAATTGCTCTATTTCTTCAACCTTCAAGATGGACAATGGTAAAGAAGCTGCAATTGTCTTCAGGGTGACATGTTTACTGTTGCTTGTAACAGACATTGTAAGGTGAGTTAAACGTCCCATGAAGTGATGTTTTCTAGCCTTTGGGCACAAGATTGAACTGACTCTACCAATTCTTTTACTCAAAGTTCCAACAGTTAAACTCTCATTTTTCAACTAAGAATATTGTGACCCTTAATTCCCTCTGCCCCCTTTTCTGTCCCCACTTGCAGAAGTGAAAGGAAGTCACATAGAATTGAGACACATTTTGTATTTTTGTCTGGTTACTATGGCTGAAACAGATACATCACTGGATTCCTGAACTTCTGGAGAGGAGCCTCTTCTTACTTATTGAATTAAGATTATCTTTGGTGAGAAGACACAGTAGGTTATCAGACTCATATGTGTTTTACAGGTTGGCAAAAGTTGTCACAGCTTACAACCCATTGTCATACACTGAAATTCCACAGTCACCATCAGGCCATGATGAGAAAGTAGAATAGAATCCTAGAGAAAGAGTTCTGGACCTGCCTCATTAATATTTCTATTGATTCAGCCTAAAAAATTTTAGCTTTTCTAGATACCCATTACAGAGAGGGAGGTGGGGGGAGAGAGAGAGAGACAGAGAGAGAGAGAGAGACAGAGAGAGACAGGGAGACAGAGAGACAGAGACAGACAGAGGCAGAGAGAGAGAGAGAGAGAGAGAGAGAGAGAGAGAGAGAGAGAGAGAGAGAGAGAGAGAGAGAGAGAGAGAGAACGCCTTTGAGCTATTCAATGGAGAGCTGAGGGAACTCATGACAGGTGGACTTGATTTTCTCAATAAAAGATAAGGCAAAATCATCTTCTGAGAAAGGGGAAGGATTGAAGAGGCTCTGGGGTTTTAAGGAGAAACTAAGTAGTTTGGAACTGCTCCTTGTGATATGTGATAAAGTGACAATCAAGTTCAAACCCATTTTCACAATTGAATTCATACTCAAATCAAGACATCATCCTCATGATGTGATTGGTCTTCTTTGAGAACAAAGGAGAACATTTTCATAATAACACTAAGAAGTTTTAATTTCTAATAAGGAAAATATCAATAGTTACAATTCACGTAAGGAAAAATTCTTGAGAAGGAGATCCTCAATAATTTTTTTAAAAATAATATTTTATTTTTCACCAATTACATGTAAAAATAATTTTTAATATTTTTTAAGGTTTTAAGTTTCAAATTCTAGCCCTCTCTTCCCCTGTCCTCAGATGATAAGCAATCTGATGTAGTTTATTAATGTGCAGTCATGTAAAACATTTCCATAGTAGTCATTTTATTCAAGAAAACTCAAACAGAGAGAAAGAAAGAGAAAGAAAGAAAAGAAGGAAGGAAGAAAGGAAAGAAGGAAGGAAGAAAGGAAGGAAGGAAAGAAGAAAGGAAGGAAGGAAGGAAAGAAGGAAGGAAGGAAGGAAGGAAGGAAGGAAGGAAGGAAGGAAGGAAGGAAGGAAGGAAGGAAAGAAGGAAGGAAGGAAGGAAGGAAGGAAGAAAGGAAGGAAGGAAAAGAATTTTTTCTCTGGAGGTAGATAGAATTTTTCATCATGAGTCCTTTGGGATTGCCTTGTGATCCTCAATAATTTTTAGGAGCATAAAATGTGTCCTAAAATCAAAAAGTTTGAGAAGTATTATATGGTGGTGGTATTTTTTCCATATAAAATCTTTTGTAGTTATATTAATATAAGGGGCAAATAGAAATTGGGGTCAGATGACAATAAACTAAAATTTTCAGTGTGTTAAGGAATCCAAATGTAAATGTTTTGTGTATATAAAATTGGGAGCTCACCCACTCCTTATCAACTGATATAATCAAAGAAGGCCTAGACTGAAATCATAAGGCACTAAGTGTTAAAGTGAGACACTGGTAAAGTTTTAATGTGCAAGCATGATGCATTGTCTATGCTCTTTGATCCTTCTTTGAGGTTCAAATCTCTGTGATTGGGAAAAAGAAGGGAATAGTGTGATTGGCTGTGAATGCCGGCTGGCCTTACTTTTGGTGCCTTTGAATACTTGTCGGAAAGTTCAGTAGCCAGAAGTAGAGAAAACACCAGGCTCCTAAGAAGGAATTACTCTTGAGTGAGGGAAGGAAACCTTTGTCCTAACTCCTGCCTTTGACCTTGTCATAAGAAAGACTGGACCAGCAGGAGATAATGCATCCAGCTGGATGCAGAGAGAAATAAGAAAGAGATGCTGTCCAGTAGAGAACTAAATCAAAGAACTACCTGTCAACTCTACCAAAGGAGAAAGAACAACCAGGAGTTGTAAGTTACTCCTTTGCCATATGTATCCCACACATATGTACCTCATTACCATTGTACTCTAAATAAGAGTCCATTTAGCCCATGGACCTATGTGTACTTCTGGGAGAAAGTATGCCCAGGGACTATGAAGGCAAGAGAAGTATTTGAACCAACTGTTCTTACAGTATACCACCTTAATAAATGCTTTACTAGCTGTGTGACCCTGGGTAAGTCACTCAACCAGTTTGCCTCAGTTTCCTCATCTGTTAAATGGGGATAATAATGGCTCCTACCTCCCAGGTTTGTTATGAGAATCAAATGAGATAATAATTGTAAAGCATTTAGCTCAGTACATAGCAGGTGCTGTAAGAATGATAGTCATTATTTATCTATCTGTCTGTCTGTCTATCTACCTATATCTATATATATTCTCCTAGTACAACTGGTAATGGAAAACATATTGATAGAGATCTATAAGCTGTAGTGTTAGAGGCAGTTCAAGTTCAGGTTGAGAGAGGGACCCATAGAGGGTATTGTAACTAGAAGTATGGAATCTGAAAGTGAAAGAGTTCAGATACAATTTTGAGAATACTATGGATGCAATTGAAGCCCTGTGAGTAAGCCAAGCTGACTTTCTTCAAGTTGGGGTTGGGGTTTTTTGGGGGGGCATTTCTGAAAATTCAATTTTATTTTATTTTCAGTTTCAAATTTTCTTCCTCTCTTCTCTCCTTCCTCTCCCTTGCCTACTTCCACTTGGTCACCGTTGAACAGACATTTCTTGATGTTCTTCTCATGCATTAGTCCCTCTCCCTTATCCTTGCCTTTGCTCAAGCTGCTCCCACATGCTTAGAAAGAAGCTTCCTTTCAGAGTCCCAAAGCCCAGCTCAAATGCCATCTCCTGCAGGATGACTATCCTAATCCCTGCCAGCTGCTAGTGCCACCCTCCCAATTTATCTTGTATTCTTTTCCATATACTTCTATGTGTACATACTCTCCCCTCTGCCAGAATATAAATTCATTTTATTCTTGTAACCCCAGCATCCAATGCCAACCTTGGTACATAGTAGGTACTAATAAATGCTTATTGATTAATTTATTCAAGAACTCCTCAAAGAAAGCAGCAGGGCAAAAGACCTAGGGCTGGGATTTAGGAACTCTTTACGAACAATGGGGAAGGAATAAGCTAAAGAAAGAGACAGAGAACCAGGATAAAGTTGGATAAACCAGGAGAGTGGAGTGTCATGGAAACAAATGGAGAATTTCAAGAAGGAACTCCATGGTGAAAATGATAGCTTTCCGTTCACTCTTCATACTATTTTCCATTTTCTATTATTTCCTCTGTGCCCTTCTTTATGGCTCTGTGACCCCGTTTCCTATTCACCACCCCCCTCTTGTAGAGAATGTTTCCATCTGTCTCGGTTCCCTTAGCTTCACGCACCCCATGTCTTTCCCACATGCTGGGCTTTTCCACCAACCTCCCTCATGCCCAAACCCAGCAGCTAGGTGAGATATGTAAACCCCAGTGTTGTCGGTCTTACTAGACAGGAATGTGCCACTGAACAGCAATGTATGTCATTATAGTTGTCATTATAGAAACTGGTGAAAAGAGCACCCAGAAGTCTCATCTTTGGAGCACCAGAGCCTACACTGCCAGTTTGCTAGGACCCCAGGGACTGAACTTAATTTGCATAACTATTTGTAATGCACAATTTCCTTTTTACCCATTTAGATGGAATTAAATTCATTTTAGAAGGCTCAAACTTATTGTCTCTTGATTCCCCACCCCCTTCTTCAAATGCACATGCTCTGTCCAAGTTCCGAATTCAGGACCTTGGAAACAGGGTCCAAGCAAGTCATACATTCCCCTAAGCCAAATATCCCTTACCTCTGCCTTGGCAGATTAGAAGAAGGAACATTTTAATTCTCTCTTTATCTCTATACCCCAGGAGGCCAGAGGGCCTGTGTCCATACCCAAAGGTTAATTCCCAAAGGAAATATTTTTTTATAAAAAATGTTTTCTATTTCTTTTTTTCTTCTTTCCCCCTTTTTTTCCTTTGTATTTTGTGTAAACCTGTTCTATTGAGGATGGTCTCCCTTTCTGCCTCTTCCTTCTTTTTAGGCATATTCTATGTCTTTCTCACATGCTGACATTTTGCATTAAAAATGAATTTATTCCTTAGGGCTTTGAAATCTTTCTCCCATCTTATCCCCTTCAGAACTTTTCTACACAAAGGTTCCCTTCCTAGGGGAGAGAGAAGTGGGAAAGAATGAGAAAAGGTTAAGAAAGGTTAGATTTTTCACCTTATTGAGCAAAGAACTTTGAATCACAGAATCTTAGAATTGTCAGGGACCTCAAATACCATTAACCCAATCCTTACCTGACCAATAATCCACTGAAAAGTATCTTCAACAAACAATAATCCTTCTATTAACCAAAGATCTCTAGGGAAGAATAAACCACCACCTCCCAAAGCAGCCCTCTCTATGTTTGGAATGATGCAATGGTAAGGACATTTTTCTTCCCATTGTTCTAGATCTGTTTCTATACTATTGCTGACTATTGGTTCCAGTTCTGTCCTCTGAGACTTTGCAGAACCAATTCCCTCCCTCTTCCTCATGACAGCCCTAAAAATATGTGAAAACAACTATTATATCTCCTCTAATTCTTCTCTCCTCCAAGTTAAGAATACCCATTTCCTTCAATCTAAGGCATAGTTGCCAGTCTCCTCACCATCCTCACCTCCTCACCATTCCTGCACTGTCTACATCTATATAGTTTAGACCAGTTATTGTGTATAGCCCATGAGCTAAGAAAGATTTCTATTGAAAAATGCAAAAACCCTTCTTCTACAAAAAATAAGCAATAGGTTGGATTTGGCTCCTTGGGCAAGTAGTTTGTTGACTTCTGCTCTGATCTCTGCCCTATTTCCACACCCCACTCCACAACCAGATCTCCCATTATCTCTCTTCCCAAACTAGAAAGAACCACAAACTCCAACTTGGTTTTTTTGTGACTAATCAACCCCTTTCCAGTGGGCTGCTACATGTGTTTTCCCTATGATGCCTATGATGCTACTTGATATGTGATAGGTATTTAAACAGTTGCTGCATGAATGACAGTGCCCTGGCTTATTCTTTATGAGGGAAATGGAGGGACATGGAAGTTGACAAATTGATATAAGACATAAGTCCCATATAGGCTGTAGTATTCTGGTATTTTGTTAGAGCAGATTGTTAAATTTTCAGTGTGAGTTTTAACAGTTTGGAAATCAGCAATTGCTACAAATTGGGGCTTGATTTATTGTTTTGTTGATTGTATAAACTTAAAAAGGTGATAGAGAAAAATGTTAATAATGTGGATTAAACTCAAAAACATGTGTTCTATTTTTGGAGACCTGGTTAGAAAGCTGGTAGTTAAACACTTATCAGCATACCCCTGCATTTAAGTTAGGGGAGGCCTGATTGGGTGGCCTTTAAATAAGGGATAGGGAAGGCTCAGAATAAGAACACAGTCCTAAATTCAATTTCTGTTATATACCTCAAGAAAAACATAGGGGCCCTGAGATCTAGCCCTTATGACAGAGACCATCATCAAAAACAACAAGCATTGCTGAGTAAAGAGAACAACACCAGAACATTGTACACAGTGACAGCCACAACGTGAGATGACTAACTTTGATAGACTTGGCTCTTCTTAGCAAAGTAAAGCTCCAAGACAACTCCAAAGCACTCGTGATGGAAAATGCTGTCCATATCTAGAAAAAGAACTATGGAGTCTGAATGCAGATTGAAGTATATTATTTTCCCTCTCTTTTTTTGTTTGTTTGTTTTTTCTTTCTCATGGTTTCTCCCATTGGTTCTAATTCTTCTTTACAACATGACTAATGTGAAAATAGATTCAATAGGAATGTATATGTAAAGCCTATATCAAATTATACACCATCTTGGGGTCCAGGAAGAGGAGAGATGGAGAGAAAATTTGGAACTCAAAATGTTACAGAAGTGAATGTTGAAAACTAAAAATAAAAAAAATTTAAAAACAGCAACAATAAGCATTTATTAAATGCCTACTATGTGACAGACACTGCTAAATTCTGGGAATAAAAGGAAAGACAAAAATCTAGTCCCTGCCCATGCATTCTAATGGTTGAGACAATATGCAAACAATTATGTACTAAAATGTGTGTGTGTGATTTTATTTTTGATCCTGAAGGTAATAGAGAGTCACTGGAGTTTACTGAAGGGTTAGACGTTTGACATCATCAAGGCTGCACTTTGGCAGCTAAGTCAAGGATGGATTGGAGTGGGGAGAGACTTAAGGTAGGGAGACAAACCAGCAGCTAGTGCAATAGACTAGGTTTTAGAGGATGTCCGTGTCAGTTTCAAAGAGCAAAGAAGGACAGAGAGTCCAGGACAGTAAGGCCACTTGGCTTCTACTATAACAGCAGATTCATGGAAGGAAACACCTTCCGCTACAAGGAATGGGACCATAGTGAAAGAAATCTTGGTCGTTTTTCCTGGGAGGTCAAGAATAGAACAAAAGCCATTCAGTGTGGGATCTTCTTGGAAACTGGAAACAAAGGGAGTTACTCTTAAAAAGATCTTTTCATCGTGAATAGTTTAAGAAACAGGATTCTCTCTGACTCTCCTAAGAGCTCTGAACTCCTTTGTTGTCCTGGTAGGTACACAAAGCAGGGAGGCCCAAATGTCAGGTAAGAATAGTCAAGGAACACAAAAGCAGCTTTGATTTCAGACGTCACTGAAGACAGAAGGCCTACCATGCCTGCTATCTATCCCATACCCCGAAGAAGTCAGTTCTTGCCCTCGAACAGTGACAGCTTTGTGAAGCACATAAATTCTGGGCACTATCATGCTTCCAGCAACTGGGAAACATTTTAATTGGGGGCAGATCTGTGATCTTAACAATGGTGAGCACTCCCTTCCACAGTGCAGAATCTGACTGATGTTTATAGTACTATGAAAAGGACCCTGCGTTTGAGAGCCAGAGGATATGGATTGGAATCATGTTCTTCTCACCTAAAACCTGTGTGATCTTGGGCTAACCTCTCTGATCCTCAGTATCCTCATGTATAAAATGAAGAGATTGAACTAGACGATCTCCAGGATCCCTATGAATGTTCAATTTATGATTCCACCAGACTCAACTAACATGAATTTTGTTGTTGTTGCAAATTCATCCCCTCATCCCCAAGAAGAAATCACTGCCCTATATAAATGGGCACATTACTTTCCTTCATTCCCTCCCTCCCCCCAAGCATGACAGCTCTAACTTTCTGTCTTCTATAAGTATCTGACCCCCACTCCCCATGCCCTTATGTTGTTCAGTTGTTTCAGTTATGTCCAACAATTTGTGACCCTCTTTGGGATTTTCTTGGCAAAGATACTGGAGGGGTTTGCTATTTCCTTCTCTAGCTCATTTTACAGATGAGGAAACTGAGGCAAACAGAGTTAAGTGACTTGCCCAGAGTAGCATAAATAAGTATCTGAGGTCAGATTTGAACTCAGAGCTTCCTAACTCCAGGCCCAGTGCTCTATCATACCACCTAGTTGCCTACCTGTGCCTTTATGCTTTATCACTAATAAAAGTCCTGCAGTAGAAATTCCAAAATACTTTCATAACAACTGTGTGACAGGTAATTCAAGTATTTTTCCCTCAGCATAGTGACACTAGCATAAGGCAACTGGGGGCTTAGATGCAATGTATTGCAATTTAAAGAACTGCATTCATCACCCTTTAGAAGCTAAAAACAACTTAATTTAGCCCCTAATTAGCAAGGTAATTCATTAAGTAAAAAAGCTCTCAGATGGCATGCTTCCTTCCGCTCCTCCCTTAACTCCAGTCAAACCGGAGATGAGTTTCTCACCAGAAGTTGCCTTATAGTATCCCAAAATTCCCCTTGCCTAGCAACTGGATTTGCCTTTAAAAGTTTATTTTTTTCCCCAGTTGATAAATGGTCAAAGGATAAACAAGCAGTTTTCAGATGAAGAAATTAAAAATGTCTATAGGCATAAAAAAGAAGTGCTCTAAACCACTTTTGATTAGAGAAATGCAAATTGAAACAAATCTGAGGTTCTACCTCACACCTATCAGAGTGGCTAATATGACAAAAATGGAAAATGATAAATATTGGAGAGGATATGGGAAAATTGGGACACTAATACATTGATGATGGAGTTGTGAACTGATTCAACCATTCTGGAGAACAATTTGGAACTATGCCCAAAGGGCTACAAAACTGTCAATAACCTTTGAGCCAACAATACCACTACTAGGTCTATATCCCAAAGAAATCATAAAAAAGGGAAAAGGACCTACATGTGCAAAAAATACTTATAGCAACCCATTTCATGGTTGCAAAGTATTGGAAATTGAGGGAATACTCAACAATTGGGGAATGGCTAAAAAAGCAGTGGCATATGAATGTAATGGAACACTAGTGTGCAATAAGAAATGATGAATAGCCAGATTTCAGAAAAACCTGGAAAGACCTGTATGAATGGATGCAAAGTGAAATGAGCAGAAACAGAGAAACATTGAACCTAGTATCAGAAACACAGTGTCATGATCAACTACGAATGATTTGGTTCTTCTCAGAAACACAATGATCCAAGACAAGTACAAAGTACTCATGAAGGAAAATGCTATCCACTTCCAGATAAAGAACTGATGAACTCTGAATGCAGATTGAAGCATATTTTTTTCACTTGCTTTATTCCTTTTTGTGGTTTCTTTTTCCTTTTGATCTGTTTCTCCTTTTACAACTGTGACTAATGTGGGAAAATGTTTTACATGATAGCACTTGTATATCAAATTGCCTATCATTTTTGGAAGGGGGGAGGGGAAAAAGAAGAAAAATTTGGAACTCAAAATCCTGTAAAAATGAATCCTAAAAATTGTCTTGACATGTAATCGGGGAAAAATTACTAATTAAAAACTAAGTAAAAGTTTATGGAGTCTGAATGCAGATCAAAGCACACTATTTTCTCTTTTTCTTTCTCGTGGTTTTTCCTTTTTGTTCTGATTCTTTTTTCACTATATTACTAATATGGAAATATGTTTAATATAATTGTATAATCTATATCAGATTGTATGTCATGGAGGAGGAAAGAAGGGAGAAAAAATTTGGAACTCAAAATCTTATAAAAGTGAATGTTGAAAACTATCTCTACATGTAATAGGAAAAAATAAAATACTATTAAGGAAAAAAAGTAAAAGTTTACTTGATGGCACTTTTTTTTTTGCTGCTTTCCCCAGGCACAAAAACTGCTAGTTACAACTCTGAGTACTTCAATTTTATACATGCATAAAATGTGTTTCAGAAAAGTTGGATGACTTACTTGACATCACATAGATTATAGGAAATTTTGAATTGGATGACCCATAGGCATCTCCATCTCAAAATGTCCCAAATAGAACTCATTACCTTCAATCCCAGACTCACTCTAATTATGAACTTCTCTAATTTTGTCCAGGTTATACCAACCTCCCAGTAACCCAGGTTCACAATTTCCATGTTTTCCTCAACTCCTCACTCTCACTCATTCCATGTGGCCAATCTGTTTTCAAATCTTATTGTCTCTATCTCCTCAACAATTCTTGTATATATCTCCCCTTTTCTATTTCTGTAGCTACCCCCTAATACAGGCCTTCACCATCTCTTACCTGGATTGTTGCAATGACCTGCTAATTGGTCTCCCAGTCTAAAATCTCACTCCAGATCAATCCATCTTTTGTATAACCACCAAAGTGATTTTCCTAAAAGGCAGATCTGAACATTTTATCCCATTCTTAGTAAAATTCAGTGGCTTCCAGGATCAAGTATCAAGTCCTCGATTTGAAATTCAAAGCTCCTCTTCTCTTTCCAGTTTTCTTCGATATTATTTCTTACTATAAATTATACAGCCTATTTCCCATTACTCACAGCCAACACTCCATCAACCATGTCTTTGTCTTCACCTCATGCCTACTGTACTCTATTTGTTAACTGCTACCTCTTAGAATCCTTGACTTTTCAAGACTCAGCTCAAACACCACCTTCTGTCCTCTCTGCTGCTAGTACCTTCCCACTAAAGTGACCTCATATGTCTACTACATATATCAACAACTTGCATATCCCTATAACCAGTACCTACTATCTCCCCCTTTAGAATATGAGCTTCTTGAGGTCAGGAAATATTTTCTATTTTTCTTTGAATCCCTAGCCCTTGGCACTGTGCCTGGATATGTTTAATAAATGCTTGTTGATTGAAAGATGGTTGACAATCAGAATTTGAACCCAGGCCTGGCTCCTGGCTCCAAATCTAGAGTTCTTCCCACTATACCACGAAGAAGTAACAAGCTATTTCTTTCAGCTGTCTTCTAGGAGGAAGGCAACAGCTGCTTTATTCTATGATTTATAGAACAGATTTGCATTTCTTAGTCTTTGAAGCTTGCCTATAATCTGCCACATAAATATTTGAAAGACAGGATGGCATGGCGAAAACAGATTGAAGAATCCCAATCAAACTGCTATCTTGGCAGTTAGAAATTTTCGTCTTGTATTTATTTAAAGCTCCCTTATTGCTCCAGGGTCTCTCAGGGTATGTATACAAATGTAAAATTCAAGGTTAAAACTGAATGTAAGAGAAAGAAAAAATGAAAAAATAAGCAAATGCAAGAACCGAAATTCTGCTGGAAGAAAAAGCCAGAGGGTCCCCCCACCCCCATACCCTTCCCCCCACCCAGGTTGGGTCAGCAAGACTCTGAGAAGGTAAGGAGCTATAAGCCAAAGACAAATGCTCCTGCCCACACAGATCGCTCACCTAACCAGGGAGTTTTCACCATCACTAAGATTACTGATTCACCCCAAATTAAAATGATTCCAAGCTGTTGGAATTCTCACAATGCCCAGCATTTATGTCTTTTACAAAACTATTCCTGTTTGCCAGAAAGAACTGACTCCTCACATAAAGGTGAGGTTGATCCCATTCCCATTAACTACCTCTATTCATCTTATCCCTTACTGGGAACCTACTTTAAATTGGAGCAAAAAATCCTATGCACACATACATACACACACACACACACACACACACACACATACACACACACACACAAACAGCCCCAGCTTGACCTTCAAGAACCCTAAAGTGGCCCTGAAAACTACTTTTCAAGGACACAAGAGCAATGGACCTTTCTACTGTACTTCAAGCAAGTCAACTGACTTCCATGACCTTGATCTACTCAGGACCCTAAAGCAGAATAAACACACATTTACATAGAACACACATTTATTAAGTGCTTACTGTATTCTAGACACTGTGCTAAATGTTTTACAAATATGATCTCATTTGATCCTCACAACCACACTGGGAGATAGGTGCTATTATTATCCCCATTTTACAGTTGAGCAAACTGAGGCAGACTAAAGTCAAGTGACTTGCCCAAGCTCACACAGCTAGCATCTGAGGTTAGATTTGAACTCAGGTCTTCCAGACTCCAATCATGGCACTCTATCCACTGGACCACCTAGCTGGCTCTGTGCAGATTTGAGGTTAGGAGCCCAGAGAATAGCTGTGCCCAACCCTGCCCCAACCACCCTAAGACCACCAGCTCTGCTTCCAGTCTAGCTCCCAAAGTATCACATGGCAAGCAATTGCTGTGTTAATTCTGTCTATTAACTGCTTCTTCAGGTGATACAATCACAGCTACTGAAGACTATGGTGGGGGTGGGAAACAAAGTTTTCTCCACCAAAGCCAATGGCATTGTCTGATGGTTCAATATCAGCAGTGGAAATGGCACCAAGGAAGATGCATCACCATCTGGTCTACTGTGACACTCTAAGGACCATGGGACCTTCCCATGTGACCTGCCACAGAAAGCTCTTGTGTCCATTGTCTCCCCCATTTGAATGTGAGCCCTTTGAGAGGAGAGGCTGTCTCACTTTCTCACACAGTGCTTGGTACACAGTAAGTACCTAATAAATGCTTTTTTATCTTTTTATTCATTCATTCACATTAAAACATAGAAGGCTAATAAAACATGGAAGGCTAAATGGGCACTCTCCAGGGTTCACATTTTTAAAGTGTCAGCATCTAAAAAAAGACTTATTACTTGCAAAATTGTTATGGTGGCTCAAAAAGATAATTGTTAATTAACTAGACTCCCTTTGCCTTTTTGTTCAGATATTATGCTTTTTTGGGGGGGAGGGGGGGAGTTTGGTCTTGTGATTTCATTGTTACAGGAAGGTCTCAGAGTGAGAGTGTGGGAGTTCCTTCCACCACCATAGAGAAGCATAAAATCTTAGAGTTGCCTGTCTACATATAATCTTAGAGAATTGTCCAGTCCACTGAAAGGTGAAAGATTTGCCCAGATAGTGTGTGTCAGAGATGAGACTCGAACCCAGGGCTTCCTAAGTCCGAGACTTAATATCCACTATGTGACAATACCTTTATTTACCACCAAACCGGTATTACCACTTCTCTGTGATGTAAAATACAGAGCTATTCCCAGCCCATACCCTTGAGCCCTGACATAGCTTAAAAAAAGAGATTAACTAAGACAAGAGGGAACCAGGAGAGCTTCAATTGCTGAAAATGTTCAGTTTTGTGCCTAGACCACGGTCAGAACTGTGTTGAGTCTAGTCAGGATGCCAGGTGCCAGGCACTGTGCTAAGCACCAGGGATACAAAAAAAGGCAAAATCTCTCAACAAGATTTTGTGTAGAAACAAGATATAGACAGGATTAATCGGAGATAATTAACAGAAGGAAGGCACTAAGGGAGATTGAAAAAGTTACCTCTAGAAGGTGCAGTTTTGCTTAGTTTTTATCCTTCTATTCTTGAAAGGGAGCAAAATGACATCATTATGTTGGTGTAAAGTTACAGCATGTCCCACTGTGGCTGATCAGACCAACAGGAGCTCGGAATGCTCTACCACAGGTTGGGCAACATCTGGGGTTGAGATATTTCTAAGTTTGTGCATCTCATGTTTCTTTGGAGCTACTGCAAATCTACTTTGCTCATAGAGCACAGAACCTTCTTTGATGCAGCATGCCATGTTGGGGGCGGTCCTGTGCCAGTGTTTCACATGTCAAATAATTCCAAAGTTCTTCAGAGAGATCATGAGTGTCTTTGTATTGCTTCTTCTGACCACTGTGACTACTTACCTCATGTGAGTTTTCTATAAAATAGTCTTTTAGGACAATAGAAGTTTGATGTTCAACATGACCAGTCCACTGGAATTGCTGTCTCTACAGTGGAATTTGAATGCTTGGCAGTTTAGCTGAAGGGAGAACCTCAGTGTCTGGTACATTATCTTGCCAGGTGATCTTCAGAATCTTCTAAGTGAGTTAATTTCCTGGAATAGCACTGCTATTTTGTCCAGGCTTCCCAGACATGCAACAATGAGGTTCTGTAGACCTTCAGTTTAATAGGCAATACCTCTTCTCTCTTTTACCTTCAGAACCTCCCAAACACTGAGCTAGCTCTGGCAATTCATACATCAACCTCATCCCCTATGTGCACATCCCTGGAAAGTATACTGCCAAAGTAAGTGAATTTATCCACAGCTTTCAAAATTTCTCCATTTACTGTAATTGATGCTTCTGCATACGGATGGTGTTGTGCTGGCTGGTGGAGAACTCGTGTTTTCTTGGTGTTAAATATCAGGCTAAAATTAGCATAAGAGCAGATAATCAATCCCTACTCTGCTACAATCTCAGCCTTAGAGGTTGCATTGAGTGCACAATCACTTGTGAACAAAAAGTTGGGCACCGACTCTTCCTCCATTTCAGTCTTGGCTTATAACCTTTCCAAGTTCAATAATTTATGGTCAGTGCAATAACTGACCTTGATGCTGTTTTTGTCCTTGCTGAAGGTGTCTAGCAATATCACTGAAAACATGTTAAAAAGCATGGGAACAAGCCCACGACTGCTTCACTCCATTGGTGACTGGGAAAACACAAGAGCATTATCCATTATCCAGAACCCATGCAAGCAGGTGGGACTATAGCTGAGACTTCAAGGAAGTCAAGGGAGCCAGGAGGTAGTGATGAGAAAGGAGAAAGAACATTTCAGACAGCAGGGACAGCCAATAAAAATTCATGGGGTCAGGGATGGAGGATCTTGTTCAAAGAACACAAAGGAAGCCAATATCCCTGGAGCACAGAGGACCTGGGGAGGAGTGGTGTAAGAAGACAGCAAAGGTGAGAAGGAGGGAAGGTTATAAAGAGCTTTGAATGCCAGGGGATTTTATATTGAAGCCTGGAAGTCATGAGAGCCTCTGGATTTAATTGAGGAAGGGAGTGACACAGTTAGACCTGTGCACCAGTTGAATGGAGAATGCACTGGAGCAAGGAGAGACTTGAGGCCAGGAAGATCATTTGATCATTAGATACTGGGATACCCTGTCACCTAAGTTCTTCAGGCCTGCTGTTCTGTATGCTGGAACATTCTGCATCCAAATCAGGAGGCATCCATTGATTATAGTCTCAGTGGGTTAATACATGCACATGTACAGAGTGAGAAAGAGAGGGAGAGAGAGAGAGAGAGAGAGAGAGAGAGAGAGAGAGAGAGAGAGAGAGAGAGAGAGAGGAGAGAGAGAGAGAGACTCAGATACACCTATCAATGGAAGAGAGGATGAACCATAAAGTAATCCAGACCACACTTCCAGATGATTGATAGGTTTTCTTCCCTCTTTAGTCCATTCACGTACAATAACTCTTATCTTTACCAACATTACCAGCCTTTGCCTGACCTCTAGGGTACATTGATTCCCCAAATATCTTAATCAAGGATATAAGAGGAGCTGATAGAGATTGCCCTTACCATCAGTGATGCTTCTGGCTCTGGTTTACCCATAATTTCTGAGATACCTGGAACCTCAACATGGGGTTTTCATGAGCTGGGTGGTACAGTCTTTGACCCAATGGGGACATTTTCAAAGTATGCCAGACAGAGATTAAACAGAGGACAGAAAGTATGCAATGAAAAGAGCCCTAGAGCTGGAGTCAGAGGACCTGGATTCAAATAATACCTTAATTATGACATGTGTGACTGTGAGCAAGTTACTTAGCCTCTGACCCTGGATTCCTCATCTATAAAATGAGAATTGAATTAGATGCTTCTAAAGATATTCCCAGCTCTGAAAGAAGGGTTAGGGAGAGGGAACAAGCATTTATTAATCTCATGTTCTACAGGAAGTCTTTCCCAACCTCTCTTAATTCTAATGCCTTCCCTTTGTTAATTATTTCCAATTTAGCCTGTATGTACCTTGTTTGGTCAGCTAGACTGATCTGGGAGTTTGGAAGACCTAAGTTCAAATCCAGCTTCAGACACTAGCTGCGTAACCCTGGACAAGTCATTTAACCCTGTTTGCCTCAGTTTCCTCATCTGTAAAATGTACCAGAAAAAGAAACGGCAAAGCACTCCAATATCTTTGCCAAGCAAACTCTGAATAGGGTCACATCAGACACAACTGAAACAACTAAACAACAATAACAAAATACCTTATTTATACATATCTGCTTATTTGTTGTCTTTCTCTTTAGACAGTGATTCCTCAAGAGTCCTTGAAGGCAGGAATTGTCTTTTATGCCTTTTTGTATCCCTTGAACTTTACACAGTACTTGGTACATAGTTATGCTTAATAAATGTTTATTGATTGAAATCACTGTGCTAAGTGATTTGTAAATATTCTCTTTTGATCCTCACAACAGCTCTGGGAGGTAGATACTATTAGCCCCATTTTATAGATTTAATTTTTTTTTGCAATTATATGAAAATAAAAATTTTAACATTCTCATTTTAATTTTGGATTCCAAATTCTCTCTCTCCTTCCCTCCCAAACCCCTCCTTGAGAAGGCAAGCTCTTCAATATAAATTATATATGTACTATCATACAAAACATTTCCATATTAGCCATGTTGCAAAAGAAAATGCAAAGCAAAAAAAAGTATGCTTCAATCTACATTCAGACTTTATCAGTTCTTTCTCTGGAGGGATAGCATTTTTCATCCTAAGTCCTTTGGTATTATTTTGGATCAATGTATTGCTGAAAACAGCTAAGTCATTCACAGTTGATTGTCGCATAATATTCCTATTACTGTATACAATGTTTTCCTGGTTCTGCTCACTTCACTTTGCATCAGTTCATGTAAGTCTTCCCAGGTTTTTCTGAAAGTATCTTGCTCTTCATTTCCTATAGCACAAAACCCGGTTTTATAGTTGAGGAGCCTATAAGCATATAAGATGAGACAACCTGAGACAAAGCAAGAGGAGGAAAAAAATGTACCCAGAGACCAGAGCCTTCAGCTGAATTTCAGCTGTATCTAATTCCTACAAATACTAACAGAAGGTTTGCCATCAGCTGCATCTAATTCCTGCTGGGCCAATTCCTACAGTGGCAGAAGGGGTAGTGATCCGGCACAGCAAATCATGGTGGGGTTAGGTTTCCCATCCAGAAGCTGAGTTAAAAGCCCAAATACCCAACACAAGCTGCTGCTGTGCTCAGAGACGTTCCCAGTGATCCCCACAGAGATCTCTGGTTACAAGCCCAGCTCACTCAAAGGAAAGAGAGGGACCACCTGCTGTACATTCTAGGTCCTGGCATATTTACATTCATGAACAGATGCGTCCTCTTCTGCTATGGCAGATATGTAGGGAAAATGGGCTTGCAGCATCCGTCCCCTGTGGTTTAGGATACATGGCTTTCCTCCATGACTTAACCCTTTGTGGTTCCTTTTGCCTCTTTTTCTAGCTAGGTGTCTGTAAGACAAATAAACACAGCCCACAGGAGGACTGCTAGCACAGGTTCACTCTTGATTTGGTCAGACTTAGGGGTTAATCATCTTACTTTATTCTAGTCTAGTTTTCTCAGAAGAGGTTGCTGATAATGAGAACACAAACTCTTACAGCATTCTCTAATCACTCTTCTCACAAGGGCCAGAGAGAAGAGGGAGCAACTACCTCTATATCTCAATGGGGTCAGTTGAGACAGGCACAACTTGCACATCCCCTAACTCCCCTCAAGCCTCAGTGGAGGTCAGTTGAGGCAAACACAAATTCCCCTCAAAGCCTTGATGGGGGCCAATCACACAGCATTCCAACTTGTGCACTCAACCCTAAGGTTCTCCCCCACCCCAAGCCTCAAAGGGGGCAAGTTGAGGCACACATAGCATTTGTGCATTCAATCCTAAGGGTTCCCCATTCACTGACTAATGACCACCTGCTTTATAGGGCAACAGACAAAGAAGGCATATTGCCAGCAATAGTCTCACAAGTTTACATCACCTCATCCCTGTATCTCACTGCACAGCCATAGTGCATGTTTATTTACCATTATATAACTCTGTGCAAACATCTCTGTGAGATGTTTGGAACCATAACTGTGGGAACTCATATCTAGTATTTAGGAATAGGAGATCATTATGGCTATGGATCCAGGGAAACTGAACTTTAAGAAATAACAAACAAAAATTCACTTTACATACACTAAAATCCACCTTACTAACACTACAATTCATCTTACATACAGTGCCCTTTCTCCTTACTCGAATGTTATGTGTTGAATCTGCTCTCCATCAGGAGGTGGGGGCTTGTGAGCAGAAATCTGAGTAGATAATGGACCCAAACCCATTCCAAGAACTAGAAGGTAGCCATGGGAGCTATACAGACAAAATCACATGCAAACATGGGCAGAAACCCTTCTTCCCAAGGCAAAAGCTAGGTTTTCAAAAAAAAGATGTTAGTAGTGCCTTAGGAAAGTCATGGGGACTTAGTTTCCTAATCTGTAAAATGAAGGGGTTGTACCAGAATAGCTCCAACATCCCTTCCAGCTCCAAGTCCAATGATCTTATGAACTAAGAGGAAATGGAGCGAGGGTAAAGGGAGAAATCAAAGAAATGGAAGAAAAGGATTAATGAGTTTACAGTATACAGAAACCTTAAAAGATCCATAACCTAGCCCTAGATGCTGCCACAGCTTTCAAGGGTCTAGCCAGTCCTGCTTCAGTCTCTCCCCTTTCTTGGTAATTCCCACTTAACCTGTCCCTAAGGCTAGTGTTTCTTAGATTCAGGGTTCTTAACCTGGGGTCCACAAATCCCCAAGGGGTTTATGGATAGATTTCAGGGAGTCAGTGAAGTTGGGTGGGAAAAAATGGATCTTTCCTTCCAAATTCTAATTGAAATTTAGCATTTCCATCTGTTGGATTTAAAACAAAACTATTGTTCTGAGAAGGGGTCTAGAGGCTTCATCAGACTGCCAAAGGGGTCCGTGATACAAAAAAAAGAAAAAGATTAAATGAAATTTAATGCCTTGTGTGAAAGATTTCTTTTTTCTTTAACTCTTATTTTAGCTGTGTACGTGTTCATCCTTCATTGCTGAAGAAGACCATGCCATCAGAGAAATAATGTTATGACTTGCACTTCACTTTGAGTGAGGGAGAGCTGTGCAGGTCACCAGCCTCACCTCTCCTCCAGAGCCATCTGAATCCAGGGACCAGATATTCATCGGGATGACTGGAGATGACCCAGGCAATTGGGGTTAAGTGACTTGCCCAAGGTCACACAGCTAGTGAGTATCAAGTGTCTGAGATGAGATTTGAACTCAGGTCCTCCTGACTCCTGCACTGGTGCTCTATCCACTGCACCACCTAGCTGCCCCTTATTTTAGCTACATCCAGGTTTGGCCTTGCCCTGTGGCAAGCCACTCCCATTCCTGGAGAAGGCAGGTCCACTATCTGCCACCTCCCTTTTCTTTTTTCAAAATTGATGCCCATTGTGATGCCAATTTCCAAGTGCCATTTTCCAGGAGATTCTGGTTTTCCTATCTTTTACTTACTGGCAGAATCTGGATAACAGACATACATACCCTGGGTCCAATTCATGTTAAACTTTTCCCAGGCATAGGCAACCAACTCTGCCTACTTCCCTATATTACTGCTCCCACATCCCTCCAGGGGTGCTTTCAAAGCTCTCCTTACACTTTTATATTGAAAACACTTTATGCATCCAGTAATAACCATATACTAGCCCCACTCACAGTGGGAAAGGGGAATTTCAAAAAAAGTTTTATTGATGTTCTTTGTTTTTAATATTGTTGTTACTTCTCAATAAAACCCTCTCTTTTCAAGGACAATTAAAACAGATCAGCATGTGGTCCACATGTAAAGATGTATGCTTCACTTCTGTTATTTGGGTATTTCTTGGCAAAGATACTGGATCAGTTTCCTTCTCCAGTTCATTTTACAGATGAGGAAACTGAGACAAACAGGGTGAAGTGACTTGCCCAGGGTCACACAGCTAGGAAGCATCTGAGGCCAGAGTTGAACTTAGGAAGATGACTCTTCCTGACTTCAGGCCCAGTGCTCTATCTACTGTCCCACCTAGCTGCCCCCAAATACTCTGTACCCTTCTGTATTCTACCCTATCTTTGAGAGGAGGCGGAAGGGCATGCTTCATCATCAGTGCACTGCAGTCATGAATGGTCACCAAATGCACAATCAGATTGGAATTTTCTTATGTCTCTCAAAGGATCATTTCATCACAGCAGGACTTGGAGGATGGGAGGGGAAATGGGTGGCAGGATCAATGAATTGAGAAGGACTCTCTCTGTGGGCAGAAAAGACTGAACTCAAATGCTCCCACAGCATGTGGGTCTTTCTATAATAAGCTGATTTTAAATTGAATTACTGTACTCATGGCAGTCACCTGTGAGTCCCTTCGTTTCAAATCACCCTAATTGTCCAACAGAGTCTTAAACATTTAGCAACCCACTTTTTTGGAAGGGTGAGGTTAACTAGCCTGTAGCAAATATCACATAAAATGATCCAATAAAGGAAATTCAGCGGTATTTACTGCTGTCCTTCCTTCCCCTAAGTGGTGACCGGCCTCAGACACGCAGAGACACAGCTATTTAGAAGAGATTGCTTCAAACATCGAAGAAGCCATTCAAAGGAACAGTCAGTCTCAGGGAATTACCTGATATTGTGAGTTGGCATCTCGATATCCTGGAAAAGACAAGCAGACGGGCAGGCCAGGCAGACCCTGATGACAGTCATGCTTTTATTTTCCTTCTCTTCACTAAACAATATGGTAGACACCCATCATCATAATAGAATAACGACACAAGCTAATTTCCCGAGGCTTCAATCTCAGCAGGGGAGAATATAATATTGCAAGCTAGCAGAACCCAACCTGGTGGTGAGATACAATGGTTCTCTTTTACATTACATTAAATGTTACTATTTCTGAAGGGACTATCTGTGGATGCTGGGGGTAACCCATAGCAACCAGCTAATAAATTGTAACTTGCATAGCCTCAGCTTATTGTAGGGGTGGAGAACAGCATGGAAAAGGCAAAACAAAAAAAGAAAAAAAGCAAAGGCTGGCAAAAATCTGCTGCCCCCCTCCCTTCCCATCAGCCTCCAGAAGGGGAGGCAGCATCAGCATTCCCCAGCAGAATTACTTTAAGTTAAATGGGGCGATGGTTAAGCAGCCAGGGTCTGTCAATTCTTGGTCTTTGGATTTATCAGGATGTGGTATGATAGTCCAGAAGCTCCGAAGGCAGGCTCCAACTGTGTATAATGATGGGTTCTACTCTGCAATAAGACATTCCTTTTCCTTTCAGAGAATGTCTGGTAAGTCACGGAGATGCTGACCTCTTGGGAGGAGCCATGCCTAGAGGATTAAAAAAAAAATTTCTTAGCGTGGCATTTAAAACCATCCCTCGTTCAACTCCAGCTTGCCATTCCAGCTTTATTCACCCGGAAGCTCAGTTCTGCCATTTATTATCTTTGTGATCTCAGGTAGTCCTCCCTGGACCCCAGTCTGCTCATCTGTAAAAGAAAGGGGTAGGACCAGATACCCTCTGAGTGCCCTTCCAGCTGTAGGTCGATGATCCATGAAAGTCATTTAACATTTCTGGATCCCATGATTTTCATCGGTAAAATAAAGAGGGTTATCTAGCTGACCTCTAAGGTCCCTTGAAGCCAGTGGTTTGCTGGTAAATGTTTTTTAACAGGATCTTCAAAAAAAATGTAAGCATGATACACTTTTTCTTCTTTTTTTAATTTTATTTTCAGTTCTAAATTCTCTCCCTCCTTCTACCCTCTCTCCTACCCATTGGGAAGGCCAAAAAATATGATACCCATTATGTATATGAAGGGTAGTTAGGCGGTGCAGTCAATAGAGTGCCAGGTTGAGTTCAAATCTGGCCTCAGACACTTACTAGCTGGGTTACCCTGGGCAAGTCACTTAACCCTGTTTGCCTCAGTTTCCTCATCTGTAAAATGAGCTAGAGAAAGAAATGGCAAACCACTCCAGTATCTCTGGCAAGAAAATCCCAAATGGGGTTACAGAGAGTCAGACACAACTGAAACAACTGAGCTAGAGCAACAATGCATATGAGGGCATGACATAGTTTGATGTTTAATCTCTGTATTGTTATTATATTATATTATGTTATTATTATTAACATCCCTCTCTTAAGTCTAAAAATTAAGAAGACAATAAATGAAACCCAGATCTATATAGCCTTTGCCAATTTCCAACGTGTAAATGTTCATACTGAAAATTTAATAATCACCTCTCACAAGCAAGTTCAAACTGACTTCATTACACCCAGCTTCCAGCTCTAAATCTCTGTTCCTTTATACATTCTGGTTCAGTCCAACAAGACTTTTGGTTCTTGCCTGATCCCATCTTGTCTTCTCTCACTTTTGTGTCTCCTAAGGTCTTCCAACATGCCTAGAATGTCCTCCTTCCACATTTAGGCCTTTTGAAATCCATAATAGGGAGATAAACAAAATAGTTTTGTGATGTACTCACTGCCTATCACCTATATTTTGTTGCTGCTGGACTTGTATTATTCAACTTTTCAGTTTGGCTGTTGAGGGAAATCCCACATTGGCATTTCCAATCCCCCTTTAACTGGAAGTTTGCTTTAACAAGGTATTCCATAAGTATGACATGAACCCTAATGAGCAGAGCCCTGGTGCAGGTGTTGAAAAAACCAGTTGAGTGTTGCTATTGACCTCTTAAAAGACCACCTAAATTATTTCCATTCCACCCTAGGAATGGTTGTTAAGCTAGCAATCCCTACCCTTTGGGATTCCTTGAGCCCTGTGGGATCCAAGGTTGACCTAAACCCTAGAAAAAACTAGACTAGAGTCTAAGTCAGGTGAGCTAGGACCATAGCTGAGGGACTAGCAGTCCAAGTACGAGAATACCTCCCATCCATCACCACATGAACTTTCCAACATCATGTGAAAGGGCTATGGTTTTTCAGCAAGGCAACATTCCTGTTCTATTACTATATAGGCCATGTCTTCTACTATGGGCCATCTCTTGGGGGCAGCAAGATGATACAGTAGAGAGGGTACTAGGCCTGAATTCAGGAAGACTCATCTTCTTGAGTTCAAATCTGGCCTCAAACACTTATTAGATGTATGACCCTGGGCAAGTCATTTAATACTATCTGCCTCAGTTTCCTCATCTATAAAATGAGCTGGAGAAGAAAACGCAAATCATTCCAGTATCTTTGCCAAGAAAACCCCAAATAAGGTCACAAAGAGTTGGAGGCTACCAAAATTACTAAACAACATCTTTTGTATGGATAGCCTTTCAAAACGAAAAATTTATATAAATAAATATATAACAGGAAGACTGGCCAATGAGCCTAGGCCTTATGAGAATGTGCATCATGCCTAGCTGATGCAATCCTCATGTGGATTCCAGAACATATGCCGGCATTGTTTCTGATCTGTTGGGCCCACCCAAGGCTATGAATACAAGCCTTTTTATAGTTTTTATTTCCTATTTTTAGGTGAAAGAGTATTAGAGATGACTGTAATCTTTGAAAAGTTAGAATATCAATTGCTGAAATCTGGGAGCTGGAGTCTACACCTAGCAAGGGTAAGACAACAAATGAGGTTCTGAGGAATGATCTGGTTGACCCAGCCCAGGAGTAGCAGAAACATGGACTTGTGACCATTGGTTCCACTGAATTTGGAAGTAAACTTGGTTGAGTGAATGCTTTATTGTAAATGCTTTAAAGGTAAGCCCCTCCCCTCCCCACCTACCTGGGACTGAAGTAAAAGATGAAAGTGTGACCCTCCTGATATGGGTTGGGGGAAATACTCTGTAACTTCTGTCCTCCCTGTAGTTTTGCTGTCAATATCCTTTGTAAAAGCTAACTGATGTTAATTGGTCAAATGAAATTGGGGTGCTAGTCACTGGTTATTTTTATTAGAAAGAACATGTTAGACTGGGGACACAAGCCAATAACCTTAAGAAAACACCTCTGACCCTCTCAAACATACCCTTAGAACACTGAAGGGGACATGTAACCTTGCTCACTTACCTGACTCATCAATGTGAGTGTCTCTGGGGATGAATTTCCCAGAGTTTCATGTGGGTTGCGGATATCATATCTGTAGTCAATCTATAGGTTATAGATAGATGGATGGATGGATAGAGAGAGAGAGAGAGAGAGAGAGAGAGAGAGAGAGAGAGAGAGAGAGAGATGAATGAATAAATATATCTTAGAGTCTCTAATAAATGCTTTTGAAATTTTAAAGGATTTTATTCATTAAATTAAGATAACAGAAATTCAAATAAAAATTAACAAATGGTACAGTGAAAAAAAGTTGCCATTGGAGGCAGAGAAACTGGATTTAAATCCTGCTATTTACTAACTCTATGGCAGTGGGAAAGTCAATTGATCTCTCCAGGCCTCTGTGCCGCATTTAAAAAGAAGGAGTTAGACAAGATGACCTCTGAGATCCCTTCTACTTATATCGATCTATGGTCCCTGATTCACGATACTTCTCAGCCAGGTGGCACGGTGGATAGAGCATCAGAGATGGAGTAAGGAAGACACAAATTTTAATCCAGCCTTGGACACTTATCAGGTATATGTGTGCACGCAGGCACACGTGTGTGTGTGTGTGTGTGTGTGTCTGTGTCTGTGTGTCTGTGTCTGTGCTGTCTGCTTCAGTTTTCTCAGCTATAAAATGGGGTTAATAACTTCAGAGGATTGTTGTGAGAATTTGTAGAGTGCTCAGCTTAGTACCTGGTACATAGTTGGTGCTTAATGAATATTTTCTTCTATCCTTCAAAGCTCTAACTTTCAGTGTCCTCTCTGCTTTTTCTGATATATCTGGCTGAAAGTGTTCTTCTCCTCCTTAAAGTTTCTCACAGCACTTTGTCTGCACTTTCCCTAGGGCTTGAGCCTCCATTCCACTGGTAACCGACCCTCCTCCTCTACCAGGCTCTAGTCTGCTGAGTCAGCTTCCAAATTTTCCTGCCAGGTCCCAGGACCCCACACCACATCCTAGATGGTTCTACTACAGGCCACCAAGCAGCTCCCCCTTTCTAGAACCCCTTGGTGTGTTGTCTTATCCATTAGAATATAAGCTCCTTGAGCCCAGGGGTTGTCCTGCTTTCTTATATCTTCATCCTCAACATTTGGCACAATGCCCTGGGCATAGTAAGTCTTTAATAAATGCTATATCTATCTATTCATCCAATACATATTATGCCAATTCACCTTCATAAACTCTCCTCTACCCCCACCCACACAAGTTCATGCTCCCATGCCTAATGCAGTGCCTTGTCCATGGTAAATATTTAATGAAAATTTGACACCAATGTTAACTGGAACTCATAGGTCTCCAGGATTTAGACCTGGAAGAAAGCTTTGAGATTATTTAGTCTAGCACTCTCATTTTACAGAAAAGGACATGCAGTAACTAACAGGATCAGGATTTGAACCCAGGTCCACTGACTACTGGCCAAGTAAGTGCTCTTTCCACTAGACCAGATGCTTCCCTAATTGACTTGAGTGGGGAGTTTTCAAGAGCATAGTGAACATAAAAATTAAAATATTCCTTCTTTTTTTCTGTCTCTAGGTTTCTCATGCCTAATTTATACCACCATCTAAATAAATGTAGACTCTTCTTTGTCTTTTCAAAGCTTAGTCTCATTTCCAAGAATATTCTTTCTGTCCATTTAATTCCTGTTCCCTGAACCAGTCAGTCTTTTCCAAACTCATTTCTCCTTGAAACTTGACCATTCAGTCCTTACTTCTACAATTGTATAAACTATACTGAAACAGACACAAAATATGTAGGGGGAAGAATGTCGGAATTTACGTCTGTTTCTGAGCAGTAGCCTGACTCATTTCAGAAGATGAGTGCCAAGGTGTTACACCTTTTGGTCAAATCAAAACTCAAAATCAAGTGCCAAATTATAGAGGATCTATGTTGGTGGCCAAAGGGCATGTAGCAATGAAATTACAAATGCTTGAAGTATAGAAGGGTAACATGTTATTCTACTATGCTGACTGCCTATGGACTATGAATAATCAATCAATAAACATTTATTAAGTGTCTTCTATGTGCCAGGGTTGCGTGGGGTCTTCAGAGAGAGCTAACATTTCCAGTGTGAGGGTTTTCCTGGCCCTTTTCAGGGCGTATCATCTACCTTTGGTATCCACCTTCACCCAACTCTCACCTATGGCTCCGAGAAGCTGTATTATAGTCAGCAGCCATGCAATGGTAAACCATCTGGCAGAAGACTAAACTATATTGAGGGTAAGTGACCAGGCCTCA